>NC_091768.1:74672223-74975253 GCF_029378745.1 Bos indicus
GAGAGTGAAAAAGTTGGCTTAAAGCTCAACATTCAGAAAACGAAGATCATGGCATCTGTTCCCATCACTTCATTGGAAATAGATGGGGAAACAGTGGAAACAGTGTCAGATTTTCTTTTCTGGGGCTCCAAAATCACTGCAGATGGTGACTGCAGCCATGAAATTAAAAGATGCTTACTCCTTGGAAGGAAAGTTATGACCAACCTAGATAGCATATTGAAAAGCAGAGACATTATTTTGCCAACAAAGGTCCGTCTAGTCAAGGTTATGGTTTTTCCAGTGGTCATGTATGGATGTGAAAGTTGGACTGTGAAGAAAGCTGAGTGCCGAAGAATTGATGCTTTTGAACTGTGGTGTTGGAGAAGACTCTTGAGAGTCCCTTGGACTTCAAGGAGATCCAACCAGTCCATTCTAAAGGAGATCAGTCCTGGGTGTTCTTTGGAAGGAATGATGATAAAACTGAAACTCCAACATTTTGGCCACCTCATGTGAAGAATTGACTCATTGGAAAAGACTCTGATGCTGGGAGGGATTGGAGGCAGGAGGAGAAGGGGACAACAGAGGATGAGATGGCTGGATGGCATCACCAACTCAATGGACATGAGTTTGGGTAAACTCCACGAGTTGGTGATGGACAGGGAGGCCTGGCGTGCTGCGATTCATGGGGTCGCAAAGAGTCGGACACGACTGAGCAACTGAACTGAACTGAATGGGTTGCACAATACTGAAATAACACAATATATGTAGTGGACTCTCCAACTTTTAAGTTGTTTCTCATTCCTTGATATTATTAACAAGGTTGACTATAGAGTTTCACAAATCTTAACAATGTCTGAAGGACAAATTCTAAAACAGAATTGCTGAACCTTTGGTTAGGAATGTTTTAAAATGGTTTCGAATTTTTAAATGATACATTTCACCAAAGAGAGCCTTTTCCACCGTATCCTCAGATAGTAGCAATACATTCACTAGTTCATTTGTTATCTGACAAGTACTTACTATGTGCCAGGCAATGTTCAAGACTCTTCCATCCCATGGATGTAGATGAACAATGCATGAGACAAGAGATCGATAAATCAGATCAACATTGGCAATGAAACAATACTGGGTGGGACAGGAGATGCCAGGTAGAATGACCAGGGAGGGGTTTCTGAGGAAGTAGCAGTACAGAAGGTTAAGGAGGATCCACTCAGCCCAAAAGCCAAGGAAAGGGAGTTTCAAAGAGAGACAGAGGGATGAATAAGTGTAAAGGTCCTGAGGCCAGGGTGAGCAATGAGGATTAAGAGAATGAAAAGAAAATCAACTGGATTAAAGTGTGGTCAGAAGGAAGAAAAGCAGCGAACTGCAGCTCATAAAAAATCCAAATTATCCAAATGTATCACTAAGTTGTGTCTGTCTCTTTGCAACCCTTTGGACTGTAGCCTGTCAGGTTCCTCTGCCATGGGGTTTCCCAGGCAAGAATAGAATACTAGAGCGGGTTGGCATTGCCTCCTCCAGGGGGTCTGCCCAACCCAGGGATAGAACCTGTGTCTCCTGTATTGCAGGTGGATTCTTTACCCATGTGAACCATCGGGGAAGATTCTAATTGTAGTTCATAATAAGGATTTTAATATAATTTTTTAATTTTTTTTTAATTTTTTATTTTATCTTTAAACTTTACAATATTGTATTAGTTTTGCCAAATATCGAAATGAATACTAAAATTGATGGGAAGCCAGCCATTGGCAAGCGACAAGTTTTAAGCAGAGAAGAGCCAGAATCAGATCTATAATTTTAAAAGGTCACTAGCTGCTGTGTAGAAGGACATTGACTGGGGGCTGAGGTGTCCATGGAAGGGCAAGACCAGCTCAGTTACTAATGATACAATCTGGGGCGAGCACATACGATTTGTACCAGGAATGGTGATGGACATAAGTAAACAGGTTTGATATATTTTGGAGGTAATGCCAACAGGACTCATTGATGGATTCGATGTGGAAGGAAAAATTAAACATGACATGTAGGCATTTGGTTGAACATCTATTAAGACAGAGCTGACTGAGGATCAAACATGCTTCAGGAGAACAGAATTATCATATGACTCAGGAATTCCATTCCTGAGTCATATACATGCCCCTCCCACAAAAAAAAAAAAAAAACCCAAACACTCCATTAATTGAAAAAGATACACGAACCCCAATGTTCATAGCCGCATTGTTTGCAATTGCCACCCTATGGAAGTACCTTATGTGTCCATCAACAGATGAATGGATAACGAAGATGTGGTATATAAATACAATGGAATACTACTCAACCATAAAAAGAAAGAAATTTTGCCATTTGCAACAACATGTGGACTTAGAAGGCATTATAATAAGTGAAGTAAGTCAAACAGAGAAAGACAAATACTGTATGATCTTATACACGGAATCTAAAAAGGACAACAAAGTAGTGAATAAACAAAAAAGCAGCAGACACAGATACACAGAACAAAGTAGTGGTTATCACTGGGGAGAGCGGTAGGGGAAGGGGCAGCACAGAGGTAGTGAGAAAAGGGGTTAGTCTGGGATTATATGAAGCCATGTATGTGAAACTTTTCAAAACCACGATGCACTGCAGAATTTAAAGAATCTTTCATTCAACAATAATTTTTTTAAATTTTATTTTATTTTTAAACTTTACAATATTGTATTAGTTTTGCCAAATATCGAAGTGAATCCGCCAATAATAATTTTTTTAAAAAAACATCAAAATTTAAAATCTGTGATGTGATAAGCCAGGATGCTATCACATTATTTTTCTCTATTTTGCATCTTCTTGTACATACAAGTTTTTCTGATTTTTTTTTTTACTATGTCTTTATACATAAACTTGAATTGTACATTAGATTGTAAAGGGAACTGCTCAAAGTTAGGAATGGTTTTAAAGCTTTGATACCTAGCACCGAAAATAATTTCCTGGATGGCATTACCAATTTCCTCTCACCAACACTGTGCAAGAATTACTACCAAGTTGCACTGCTTATTCTCACTAGAAACAAATAAAAATAAATCTTGGCATAGTATTTATTAAAGGTTGTAAACGTAAGTAATATCATTGAGCCTATAAGAGAATTAGCATTTTTGGAGAAAGTATTAGTACTAATTTAAAATAAGTATTGCCAGTACATGTTAGATCTAAAAAAAGCATTCCTGTTGAAAACAGCAAGGGCTCAAACTATAGCTATGACTATTAGTGACTATTAGGTACTGAAAACAAGTCAACTTTGAGTTGTTACTGGTCTCTAAATTTTCTTTAAAATAATAAATATACTGCTACAGATCATTGTGTTGAAGTTCCTGAGATTTAAAAAATCTGCTAAAAAATGCACCAGAGGTTTTGGTATAAAAAATTACAGTTATTAGGCTTCCCTGGTGGCTCAGTGGTAATGAATCTGTCTGTTGATTCAGGAGACATGGGTTCAATCCCTGATCCGTGAAGATCCCACATGCCGCAGAGCACAGCCCATGAACCATAACTATTGAGCCCATGCTCTAGAGCCCGGGAACCTCAACTACTGAGCCCATGTGCCACAACTACGAAGCCCACATTCGCGGAGCCCAGGTTCCTCAATGAGAGAAGCCAGCACACCACAACTAGGGAGCAGCCCCCAGTTGCCACAACTAGAGAGAAGTCCAAGCAGCAACACAGACCCAACACAGCCAAAAATAAACAAAATCATCAAAAATCACAATTATTATAGAAGGTATATGATAAGGCTGGTCTAGTCAACTTAATCTGGTATGCACTATCAAAAGATCCTGCGTGGCTTCTGTCACTAGCATCTATGTGACATGAAGCAAGTCATTACTCTCCAGAGTTGCACTGTCCAATATAGTAATCACCAGCCACATGCAATGATGCAATGTCTTAGTATACACACACATACACACGTAACTTCACAGAGCTTGACCTGCTGACAGCCTAGAGGTAACCATGAGCACAGCTAGCGCATTTCTTCAGCCATGAGCACAGCTAGCACCCAAATCTTGGATTATAAAATATCATTTTCCACTGTGACGAACCAGGGCTCTCCTACAATAATGGCAGATTGCAAGGCTGAGTCAAAGAAAGATGAGTTGATAACATCTTGTGCCAGAGGGGAAAGATGTGCTTAAAGAATTATAAAGATGCATTAAAAGGAGACAGGAGCCAGCCTCAAAGGGATCCCACTGGCCAAATCTGGGACAGTGTGAGCATCAGAATAAATACACAAAAGTGTTCAAATCTACAGAGTAAAATAAATATCCATGAGTCCACACTGGTAAACAAGTAAGAGAAAGGAAAGGTCTTCCCTACAGTAGAAAGCTAACTAGTAAATGTAGAGGGAATGGTGAATTAGAAAATTACTATTTGGCAACCAACTGTTTCAGGCAAGAATCACTGATTCTAAAACTGAGATGAATATAAGAGGAAGAACAGAATATTTACACAGCCTCAAGTACCTCCCCACAAGACATGTATTAATTACAAAGCAAGATAAGTAAGCTGATAGTGGAGAAACCTGGAAGACATCACCTTCACACAGTGATGCAGGGTATCACCAGAATTGGGATAAATCAACACTGTGACTCGTGGCAGATAAACTGAGGACTAAGTACCACTTCTCTGGCATTCCTGCCAGACATATGTAACCTAAACCAACCATGAGGAAACATTAGGCAAACCCCATTTGAGAATATCCTACAAAAATAACTGGCCTGAATGCTTTAAAAATGTAGCATGAACTACTGACTCAGAGAAAGAAAGACTGGGAGGAAGTGAGAGTCAACAGGCACAATAACTGAATACAATGCATGACCCTGGCTCATCTGCTATAAAGGACATCTCTGGAATAAATGGTGAAATATGAGTAAGGTCTGCAGCTTAGACAACACTGTTCTATCAGTGATAATCTTAACTGTGATAAATGGAATATGGTAATGGGCTTCCCAGGCGGTGCAGTGGTAAAGAATCTGCCTGCCAGTACAGGAGACGCAAGAGATGTGGGTTTTTTATCCTTGGGTTGGGAATATCCCCTGGAAGAGCAAATGGCAACCCACTCCAGTATTTTCACCAAGAAAATTCCATGAACAGAGGAGTCTGGCGGGCTACAGTCCATGGGGCCACAAAGAACTGGACACAACTGAGTGACTGAACACGCACACACAAGCACATATGGCTATATAAAAGACAATGCTTGCTTTTAAAAAGGAGAGAGAAAGGATTAAAAAGAAATCTTCCAAAATGTTAATATTTGGAGAATCTGAGTGAAGGGCACATGGGAATTCCTAGCAGTACTATGACTACAACTTTTCAGCTTTTCTGTAGTTCTGACACTGTGTGGGGGTAAAATTTTTTTTAAAACCAAGGCTACTGAATTCCTATTTGTTCTTGATAGTTTTAAAAAATTAATGTAACTTCTGACTCATTTACTAACAGGAACATTAATTAAAACTGGAAAAATCTGAATGTAAAACACAAAGCTTTCTGAAAATATACTATATATAATATATAATATTTTCTTCAAATTAGAGTATAAGATACACAGCAAAGCAAGCACCTTACCTATTTTATTCTTCCTTCCAATTATAACTGTCTTGGTATAAAATGCAGATGAAATTTAAAAATCTATTCCTTTATACAGTGGTCCACCCTCAGATATTTTTAACCTTTTTTTTTTCTTCCAGAAGAAAAAAATTCAATTTGTTTTGACCAGATGGTAAAAAAAAAACCTTTCATATGCTTAATGTTAAACTGGCTAAAAATAAATAGGAAAATTGAGCAAAGAGCAATTTGAGGGTGAACTAGCTGGCCCTTTGTGGTAGAAGGAAATGGAATCTGGTATCCGGAGCAGCAGGACATGAGCTGGGAGAATTTCAGGGAGCAATTTCCCGACACCATGCATCAATTGACTTGAGATTCTTATTAACTCAAGCTAAGCCCTGAAAGCTAAGTCCAGCTCTACTAAATCAGCATTCCCCTCCCAGGAACAAGACAGACCTCAAATCTGGCTCAAAAACTGTTGTTAAACAAAAAGCCAAAAAAAAAAAAAAAAAATGCTTTTCATACTTTTTCCCCTAAAGTAAGATAAAAGCTAACGAAATATTCTCTTAAAAAGTAAAATAGCATGATTTTGAATTAGGGAGTAGAAGCTACTTTAGTTGGATCTTAGCATCATTTAGCATGTTATGATTATCAGAGCCAATTGTAATTACAGAAAACAATCTCATTTCTTTCTCCCCATTTCCTTCTCTTCCCTGAAATGATCATTCAGTATATAAGGATTTATGTATTTAGTGTTGTCTTTGCCAGCTAAATTATCAAATTTTAGACTGAATTCCTCTGCTTCCTTTGTCAATAACTCACACAAAAGAAATACCTAGGTAGAGGAAGTGTTTCTTAATCTACTATGTGATGTGTTTTATGTATGCATATGCTTGAGTAGTTATATACTTAAAAAACTGGGAAATAAAGAAATCTTAACTATTTAAGTGATTCTTTAACTGTAACTCATATGATGATATTCTTAATCACTTATTAAAAACTTATACTATTGCTAAAGAGCGTGCCTCAAGTGATGTTTCTCACAACTGGGGTTCTGATGTAAATGCACTTGGAAAACAGCATGAACTAATTCTTATTTTGAAGAATTACAACATATATTAAATGTTGTGAGGAAGCCCTTAGTAAGTAACCAATTTAATAAGGGTCTCCCAAATTTACTTGACCAAAGGTCTTTTTGGGGGGCAATATTTTTTAATCTGGGGTAGGTCTGGGTTACGTTTTATGTCTGGGTTACATTTACAAATGTCATTACAGTGTTTAAAAGTTAAGATTGTTAAAGGCTCCTCTTTAATAGACACAAATAATGCTTTTTCAACATGACATTTCTCTTAAAAGGAAAACTATGTAGCAGTAAATTCTCTTTGTAGGTCAAGCGTACTGGGATAGCATATTGATCATGAATTTAGGGGAAATCAAATTTAGAGGTCACCTGATTGCCTTAATAGAGCATAACTAAATTTGATGACTTAATGATTAATCCCACTAAAAGTTTATTATTATTATTATTTTTAAAATACAAATCCATAATGCATTTTCAAAGAAGGCAAAAATAGACATTAAACTCCATTTGTAGGCTCCACAAGTCTGTTGCGGATGAAAGTTTTTTTTCTTCTTCCTAGAACCTTGTGAAACATCAAGTACATCTAATGGACCAATTAAAGTGATAAACAATCACAGCCTGTTCACTGCTATATCCAAATAAGCCATTCTAAGAACAAGTACAGCTAATTGCAAATGAAAATTCCCCCTAAATTCTGGATGTCAGAAAGACTGGGGCAGCTATCAGCTCATGAAAAGGCCATGAGAAATCCCCAAAAGTAGGCAGAATCCAGACAATATCTATTAGGGAAAAAAAAAAAAAAACTTCTGGAGGGCAAGGGAAGAAAAGAGAAAAAAATGAGATTCGAATCCGTCATAAGATATTTTCTTATGAAAAATCATGAACACCAGAATGGAAGCTCCCTCATTAGAAGAACAAGAACAGGACAGAGGCCTTCACACTAAGATGCGGCACCCGTCCTGGAAACAGAGATCTTTAAGCCTCTAAATAATGTGAGTGTACCTACTTTGTTTTCAAATTAAATCCTTGGTACATAATTTCACTAATAGCAGCCATATGGGAAGCCTCTGTAGCTCTTCTCAATTCTAATTTTCATACACAGAAGAAACACCGGCAAAAATAGCCCACAGTCTGTCACCGAGGCACTGCAGGCTGACCTAGTTAGATCAGCAGGCTGTGTGCATCTGAGCTGGCTTAATCCTGACCCAGCGTCGAGGCTGCCCTGTGCCCCAGAGCTCAGGCCTTAGGGTTCACCCGGTCTTCACAGTTCATGAGCTTATAGTTGAGAGGTCATTCTCGCATCTCTGAGACCATTTTAGTGCGGATCTGAGTGAATCACCAACAGACAGTCCCAAATCAACTCTTTGAACCAGGGGGGTTTCTGAAATCACTAAAGAATTGTAACAAAGATTTAAACAAAAACCCATAACAATATTAAACTGAAAATGCTAAAATGGGAAAATATCAAAAATACCTATCATACATGTGGCCATGTATGATAGATATTATATATTTTTCTATATTAAAAAACCACACCACTAGAAAATGTCACAAGAAATAAACATGTAATTGACAAAAGTAAAAGGCTAACAAGCATGTAAGAATTAACATCAGTTATTAAATGAATGCAAAACATCATTTCCTTGCCTATAAAATTAACAGAAATTTCAAGTAAGAGAATATTTACTGTAACTATTTTAGAAAAATGTTTCAAAAATGTTTGACACTAAATGGAAAAGAAAACAGTTTGCAAAACCACATATATTCAACAATACACACATGAGTTTCTAAAAACTACATGTTCACACACACACACAAAACGTGAACAGATATATATGTAGACGGTAGGATTATAGATGATTTAAAAATGGGCTTTCCTTGTGGCTCAGCTGGTAAAGAATACACCCGCAACGCGGGAGACCTGGGTTCCATCCTGGGTTGGGAAGATGCCCTGGAGAAGGGAAAGGCTACCCACTCCAGTATTCCGGCCTGGAGAATTCCATGGACTGTGTAGTCCATGGGGTCGCAAAGAGGCCGACACAACTGAGCAACTGTCGCTTACACTTTCAAAAACAAGCTTAATCCTTTTCTGCATTTTGTAAGTGTCTTACAATATGTATTACTTTTACTATCAGAAATATGTATGTGATATTTAAGGTGTTTAGACAGTAACCAGTAAGAAATGCTTGGAGCCTATTTCTGTTCATGATTTTCTGTGCTCTAGTCGTTAGTGATGGCAGAAAAGATGTTTGAAGTTGGACCACTAGTATGAGGGCTCACTTTATATGCTAATGTGGAGAGCTGAAAGTCTTGTTAAAAGGCAATCTATTCTGGGAAAAAGGCCTCCCCCAAAAACCAATCAAAAGAGACAGCCTTAAAAAAATAATAAAATAAAACAGAGACAAGCCTTCTGGGGAAAGGGCAGCTTACACTTATTTACTTTCACATTATGCTCATACTTATATAATTATAACATTTCAAAAAAGGCAAATTTCTGTGATTTGATTTCATTTTCAACATCTCTTTTTAAAGTTTCAAGTAGCTTCTAGATAATATTCCTGCACAAGCTTTTCTACTCTGAAGAAAAACCATTTGCCAAGTAATAACTCCTCACATTTTTATTCACTTTTTAAAATTCAAGATGGTGGAGACACTATCTGGCAGTCTTTTTAGAAAGGTTTTTTTTTGTATCATCAAATATAGCAAAAGCAAACAATATGAGTCTACATTTATTTTACCAACAGGATATGTTCCCCTTAAATGATTATCATTAACATAAAACCCTACTTTGTTCCTAATACATTTAGACTAGAATAGTGTTCAGTCAAGCAACAAGTATTTATTAATTCTTGCCATGTGCCATGCTATGCATTTAATTTCTTATGTTTTGAGAAAAATAATACACTACAGAAAACACATGCAATATGTTAGGGATTTTTAAATTTTAGACATGACCTGTGTCAATCGCCACACTTACATTCACCATCCCTCTATTTTTACATTTTTTTTTTCAGATTTCTGATTTTAATAGGAACAGACTCTAATAGGTCTAAAAGGTGTTAATCTCCCTGAACAACATCAAAAGTAATTCCAAATTAAGACCATTTCTCTACCTTCCCAAAAGTAAACTGTATTTTTTTTTTCATGAGATTTCAGAATTCATCTCCCAACCCACAATGGGATGGACATGGAAATCAAAGCATGTTGTACTTAAAGGTGAAGAATCGCATACATTCACTTATATCCCGAGAAGCAACTCACAAATATTTAGAAAGAGAAAGGTATGCTTCTTTAAGCTGGTATTAACCAGAAAATATCTGATTAACATTTGCCCTTTTATACCTAATGTTAAATAATGATTCCGTCCTTTTCTCCTCCATTTTCGCTTAAGTCTACACATTTACCTCTTCATGCTATTCATCTGGCAACAGTATACTCCAGAGAATTCGTGGGTCATTCAAATACGCTGTAAGATCAGGGGCCTTGATGACGCTGCAGACACGTCCCCATGGCATTTTCCTTCTTCCACCATAAATGGACAGAAACATTTAGCATGAGCAACTTAAAAACTGCCAGCACACTGGGAATACCAAGGCAGACAGGGAGTGGTAAAGGCATCCCAGAACTTTTTAAGCAGCTGTAGTTAAGATATGAGGGAAAGAATAAGCTGTGGGTAGTAGTGGGCATAGAGAGAGGAGAATCACCTAGAGAGGCAAAAATAACTAAAAACACTGAAGTAGAAAACGATATGTGTGTGTGTGTGTGTGTGTGTGTGTGTGTGTGTGTGTGTGTGTGTATATAAAACCATATAGAATTTAAAGAGAAAGAAGCTGATCTATATAAAGCAACAAGTATTTAAATCTGAAGTCTCAGGAGTTTCACATTTATTTCAGAGTAATGTGACTTGAAATAAATTGTGTGTGCGTGCTCAGTCGCTAAGTTGTGTTCGACTCTTGGTGACTCCATGGATTGTAGCCCTCTAGGTTCCTCTATCCGTGGGATTCTCCAGGCAAGAATACTAGAGTGGGTTGCCATTTCCTTTCCAGGGGATCTTCTTGGTCCAAGGATTGAATCCACATCTCCTGCATTGGCAGGCAGATTCTTTTCCACTGAGCAACCTGAGAAGCCATGATGGAAGCAACCTAGATGTCCATCAGCAAATGAATGGATAAGAAAGCTGTGGTACATATACACAATGGAGTATTACTCAGCCATTAAAAAGAATACATTTGAATCAGTTCTAATGAGGTGGATGAAACTGGAGCCTATTATACAGAGTGAAGTAAGCCAGAAAGAAAAACACTAATAGAGTATACTAATGTATATATATGGAATTTAGAAAGACGGTAAGGATAACCCTATATGGGAGAGAGCAAGAGACACAGATGTATAGAACAGTCTTTTGAACTCTGTGGGAGAGGGAGAGGGTGGGATGATTTGGGAGAATGGCATTGAAACATGTATAATATGATATAAGAAACGAATCGTCAGTCCAGGTTCGATGCAGCATACAGGAAGCTTGGGGCTGGTGCACCAGGATGACCCAGAGGGATTGTACAGGGAGGGAGGTGGGAAGGGGGTTCAGGATGGGAACACGTGTACACCCGTGGCGGATTCATGCTGATGTATGGCAAAACCAATACAATATTGTAAAGGAATTAGCTTCCAATTAAAATAAATTTAAATTAAAAAAATAAAATAAAATAAAATAGTGCATTCTTAACCAAAAGCCAGGTAAAGTGTAGTTCCCCCGCCAATGCAGTTTTCTAATCTGAAGATTTTAAATCTATTTCCCATATTACAGTTGTGAAAACCTAGTTGGATTTTCCAAGGCAACACATTGCCCTTAATAAGAATGAGGACTACCAGCTCGTAACACAAAACTTGTAGAAGAATCCATGACGCCAGAGATTCACAAGACAATTCTGAACTGGAGCCGGCCAGCAAACACATGCAACTTCACTTCCATATATAATTGTTCTCAACAGCTGACACAGGACAGACTTTGGTTAGTAGGAAAAAAAAATCCTCTTATATTTAAGTGTGAGGTTACAAATAGTTAAGTACTCTAGCTTTTGTACCTTAATTCTTTTCTTTAGTCCTAGAAACTAACTCTACTCTCCAATGAAATTTTTGCCATTAGTAACACTGTTTTTGAAAGTGAAAGGTATTATTAGTAACTGTATAGATTCTCCTAGACTATATAATGTGCTTTTAACAGGTAGTAGTTTTTAATAAAAAAAAAAGTTTAAAATTACAGTGTAAGAGTCTGAAATTTAAACAGATTTCACTATATTTTGTATTAAGCTGAACAATGTGAAATTGTCATATAAGGTAAAGAATGGTCAAAAATGGCAATTTCATATAGTTCAGCTTCATACTTGAGTCAATTTACACAAACACTTTCAAGCACCAAAATGAGCTGTTTGTGCAAGACAGATGACAGCCAGCAAGCTTCTTGTTCCCAGGACACGGCTGTGTACGATGTGACCTAGATTTCACACCCTGTGGTGCCTGCACCCAGTCCATCAAATGGCATCACTCAGTTTATCATGACAATGACTTCTGATCACGGGTGGCCATTCCTCACCCAACAACACAGATGAAGGGGACAAACAACGTGGTGAGCACGCTGTATTCCTTGTGTAAGGTTAGCACCATCATCAACAAGAGACAAAGAATAAAACTTAATATCTCCCTCCTTCCATTTCATATTTTTCTCTTAAAATTCATTTTCATTGAATTCATCCATTTCAGTGGGTTACATTAAGTGGAAATCTGAGATTTAAATACTGAAATGAACCAAAAAGAAAATATATCAAAATGCTGCTCCTGTAATTTTCCCCCACATGACTGGTTAGCTCTCTTTGGCTTCACATTCTGATCTCAAAGAATGGCTTTAATGGGAAAACAGCAGAATAATCATGATATGAATGAATTCCTTCTACACAAGAAATAACCACTTGAGAGGTTCTACATTACCAATCATGCATATTCAACACTCCACTAAATTGCAAAGGAAACCGGAGGGTGTGGGGAGGGAGAAGAGATCTTTTCTGTCCTGCTGCCTACCCATGCACTTATATTCCAATAGTTGATGATGAGGACATATAAACAGTTATAATGCAAGATACTGTGGAACTTACACACTATAGACAGGAAATGTAACACATATGCAATCATTTCCTTTAGTTTTTGGATCCAATAAAATGAAACACAGAACTTCTAAGTCAAGAATTGCACTGAGAATTCTTATATAGACTACTAAGCATTCTTGATTCTTGAAGCTTATATCCATCTTATTTTAAATACCTGGAACCATGCACTGCCCTACCTAATCTTTTAATGAATGAAGGAAAAAAGGAAAACTATCTTTCAAATAAGCATGGTTTCATGCAAATCAGTACATAAGATTCAAAGATACATATAACCTTCATTCTACTAGTTCTCTTTCTTTGAGAGTTTGGGAAAAGGCATTTATATTTCTTTGTTGCCTGAGTGTTTTCACTGGAAAAATGGAGAATTCATTCTGCTCACTAGTGTTGAAAAGATATGAGATAAACAATGGCTTTAACTGATTTCAGAATTATACCATAAAGAGCATTATCTCCATACAAGATGGGTAGAATAAAACAAAAATAATGAAAATAAAATTATTCATCTTAATTTTGCTAGATGAACCTAAGACATTTGTCTGGAGAACAAAAAGACAAAGAGGAAATGTCAAAGGATATTCTCATTCAAAGCATCCTCAGCGAGGAGCAAGGGTAGGGGGTTAAACCGGAGCCCGTAAGGGCACTACGGAGTACATTACTTCAGGTCTGTCTGCTTGAAAGGAAGACTTGCCACTGGACAGAAAGTAATGTCCATTCACAAAGTTTTGTCAGATAAAGCTCACAGATCTTATGTTCTAGGACCAAAATCTGTTAAAGACTGATAAAGGTCTTTTGGAAAAATCATACAAATCTGAACACTATTAACTGCATCATGCTAAGAAGCACCCTGAACATAACCTTTATCTTTAATTTTTAAAAATAAACATTTGAATCAACGAGGCTAAGGGACTTTTGGTAAAACCTTCACCCTTGAAAGTTACAATTCTACAATGACTATCTTCATAAAGTTTTGCAAAGTTATTTCTATGAAACATATTAAAAACCCATATGGACAGTATCCTCTTTCTCACTGGATTCAATTATGTTTCAAAACTCCAAGACATGTGAGTTGAGCGCTTTGTCGCAGAAACATGCTAATCCCTAATTCCGTCCATGCCAACAGTGGCTGTACCTCCCCATGGGTCTAAGAGGCGCACTGGACTCAGTCTAGCATTCCGACCCCACGCATTCTGCAGGAAGCTACTACCCTGATGCCGTATGTCACCTTTACATTTCAGACCCCGTATCTACAAAATGGGGATGGTACAACTTACCCACCTCTCAAGTCATACCTAATTAGAATCTTTAGAGCTCTTAATTCCTGACCATTTTTTATTTGTAAGGTATAAAATCACTTTCAGAGGCTGCAATCCATGACACTGAGGAGAACTGGAGATAGCACATCTCCGCATAACAGACAATCAACATCTGTTGGTCTGAACTGGGAGAACCAAGCATGCTGAGGTGGTGCCTTCAGTCTCACAGCCAATCTCAAAATAGACGGTTACTTAGGAAACAGAAAAGGGAAACATGAGGATTTGCCACAAGAAAGGCCGCATTCACAGTGTGGTGATATGCAGTAGCGAAATTAGAATCGTGACAGATTTAGTAACAGATTTGGTGGCAGTTGTAATATTGAGTCTTTATTTTACTGTAAAAACTGAGTCCATAGACTCAGTGATTTTAGGAGACACATTATTTTAACAGACATGTTTTACTTATATTGTCCTTGGGATAAGATACATGGTTTTCTGAAGGAGAAAATCTCTGACCAAATAGAAATATTTGCATAGAAAAACCCATTGTTGAAAAACCCTATAGTTGCACAACAAAGTGACTGTTCTTAAAGCCCCTGATCTATAAACTTAAAAATGATTAAGATGTCAAATTTCATGTGATGTGTATTTCACCAGAATTTTTAAAAAAATCCTTAAATAGTCACTATCATCTCTCTAGTAGGTCTCATGAACACCGAGGCTACAACTAATTCAGAGTCCCTTCATTACTGAGTCATGTTTACATGAGATAAAACGTAGACTGACAGGAGACAAACTAGAAAAAAAGTTGTCAAGAGTTAAGACGTCTCCATCTTTAAAGAGTAGGCCTACAAAACTTGAGACTGCTGACGACGTCACATTGTCAAATGAGTGAATAGAATATTTCCTTGAGTCTCTGGATTCAGTAATATGGAACAAGCATTTCCAGATCAGGATTGCCCTAACGTCCATAGAGACCCTGACACAAGGTCTCCTCACACACACAAACATACACGGTTACTCAAATACACACAGAGAAGAGAAATGGGAGAAGCCTAATGGCTCATTTTATAAAGCCACAATCACTGAAACTTCACATATGAAAGCTGCAGCAGCAACCTGATCAAAACAAAGCCACGGGTTTAGCAAAAGCTCTACTTGGCCTAGAAATTACACTGACTCTCCTTATGTTTATCATTATTGCTTATTTTCTATACAAAGCCAGTTTTTTCTACCCTCCTGAGATCTCTAAGACACTAAAAGCTTGAGCATGTAGAAAATTAAATTCAAGAATCCTAAAAGGATTGGAGAGGGACATTATCTAGTTCTACTACCTGACTTATTCTAGAAAAGTGGTTTCTAAATTGGGTCACAGCTTTCTCTAAAAGAAGCCCATAAACTCCAAATCTTCTTAGAAAATGTAAATTGTTGCAATTTAGTCCTAGCCCACCTAAGCACATCTTTGAGCCTCTGTCCTCTAGATCTTGGGTTTGAATCATAAACTTATTTTCATGACCAGTAAGACGTGTATGTGACACTTTATCAATATATAAATTATATATATACATGCACACATGTTCACACATATACAAAAAAAATGTATTCCTGATTGGTACATCAATGAATGTTCTTTCTACTGGGATGTGTATAGGTCTAATCTAAAGTATGAAAAAGGATAGCCATTGGAATATAACCTATAGGTATCTTACATACCTAAAATCTATTTGCTACGAAAAAAAAATGACAATTTCAAGTTTATACTAAGATTTCTTTTAATAAATACATGTCTTGAGTTTTTCTCTTGGATTTTATTTTTACAAATCAAAATAAATACCAGAAAGTGAAAATATTGATAAGAAAGGTAAAATCATTTACTTAAAGTACCCTCCAAATAAAAGTAATTTGTAAAGTGTTGGCTCATGGAGGACTGAATTCCTAACACTCAGAGGAATAATTAAAATACTTAACAATAAGCTGTAACAGTTGAAATGCTTTTCAAGTTACAAACTGTTAAGGGGCATAGTTTACATCTGTAAAGCATGTATTAATAGATAGACTTCCTCTGTCACATGAACACACTGGATCCATCTCTCCCTACCCCACTGCTGCTGCTGCTGCTAAGTCGCTTCAGTTGTGTCTGACACTGTGCGACCCCATAGATGGCAGCCCACCAGGCTCCCCTGTCCCTGAGATTCTCCAGGCAAGAGCACTGGAGTGGGTTGCCATTTCCTTCTCCAATGCATGAAAGTGAAAAGTGAAAGTGAAGTCGCTCAGTCGTATCCGACTCTTAGCGACCCCATGGACTGCAGCCTACCAGCCTCCTCTGTCCATGGGATTTTCCAGGCAAGAGTACTGGAGTGGAGTGCCATTGCCTTCTCCGCCCTACCCACAGGTAGCATCAAAATGAAATTAATGGATGACCAAAAGTTGGTGTTTTTCCCTTCAAAGGAAGAAATATGCCAATGATGTGAATGACTCAGGCCTTGGCAGGGTGGAGCATTATTTAAGCTCTCTCATAGTAGCAGCTCCTAATTACTTATGATTGGAAGGGAACAGAAGCTGAGTTGACACAAAAGGAGAGACAATAAGCATCTTTTCTTGTATCCCTCATTTGGCTGCCATGCAATTAATACATGGTTAGAACAAGTTTCATGTCAAAACTACATTAACTCCATAAACAATGAGAAAAAGTGTAACTATCTGTCAATGTTGTATTTCTCTGAATCTCTCAATTTTTGCCTAAGAATATAATTCCCAAGACCTCATCAAGTTTTATGTATACTAGTAATCCCCAGCATATGAATAGGACATTTGACTGGAATTTAGAAAACAGCTCCCCCACAAAAGCAATATTATAAATGTCAGCTCCAAGACTGATTTGCCAAAGTCCATGTGATCCACAGTCTAACCCACAACCTAAAGCTGAGATGCACTTTCAGTGCTGCACGGCAGGATTTCCGAGGGCCAGAGTTTCAATTTCGAACACAGCTCCCCCCTGTTTGTGTGAAGACAGAACTCTCCCCATTTCCCAATAATAACTAAGCTGTCAGAACCTAGGGGCAAGGAGGGATTGGTAAGGATCAATTCCTAGAGGGAAGGGACAATGGAACCACCAGGGCTAAGTAATAATCACTGGAAACCTATTTCAGAGCCAGCCCCTTTCTGATTTCGTAATCAACCCCTAAACATGAACCTTTCATTAAAATATGATTAATAATAGCTACTACTTACTGAGCTCTTAAGATTTCTATAAACAATCCCCAATCTTCACGCAAATTTAATAAGTGCTTTTAATCTCACATTTCAATTAAGAACACTGGGTTTCAGAGGTTATAGGAATTGCCAGGTGTCACACCATGAAGCAATGAGCCAAAACTCAAATCCAGATCTAGCTATTTCTTAACTAGCTCCAAAACCCAAGGACTTCCCATCAAATGAGTAAATGTTGGAGAGGACTAAATGAAAAATTTGAGCATGTAGCTCAGATTCTGGTACATGGAAGTTGCTTACTACATGTTTCCCTTTTTTCTCCTTCTCTTGGTTGGCATGATTCATTCTCCATTAGAACTGACAGTTTCTTTTCTTCTTGGCCTCTTTCCTAACCTTATGCTCTGTACTAAGTATTAATATTTGGCAAGGAGGAGCCAGTAATATAGTGAAGTAGGTTGTATTTTTTTTTTCTCTCCTGCATCTTTCACCCTTTCCTTTATTTCACTGAGTTCTCATAGGATGATGGACTTATTCTCTTCTTAGGCCCTGTGTCTTTTTGAGAACCTTATAAAAGCTATAGATTTTTCTCTCAGAAAAAAAAAATGCAGATAAGGACATATTCATATACTTTGTAAATAATTTCACAGATCCATGAAACTTGAGGACCCCAGTGGTTTTAGGGAGTCCTTTGTAAGATCCTCTACCATCAAGAACGAATTCTATATTTAGATCTTTATATTCTAAAAGGGAAACATCCAAGGCCTGCAGAGTTTATCATCAGTGTAGCAATGGGATGGGGAGAGTTAGTAGGGTCTTTACGTGAAGTAATGCATGCAGTCGAACACCCTGGGAATGCTGGGATCTGCCTGTTGCAGGGACAAGGAGATGGGAAAAGAAATAGTTACAGGATTTATGCACTATCCTTTCCCCGTGACTTTGGTCAAGCCAGTACATACAGTGGTTCTAGAATGAAATGAAATCTGGAGGCCTCTGTGTGCCCCATGGTGCTCATGAGTATCTGTATCTATGTGAGCCTATCTCTCCAGAAGAAATGGATGGAGACTATTTGGAGGCTGGAGGGAGAAGGCAGAGTCTGAGACATGAGTTAAGAGGGAATGGATTGGTGATGAAGGAGATGCAAAATTAGGTGAGCAGACGTCCAACAAACCACCTGGTCACTCAGATTGGGTAGCTGTACTTATAAGGCAACGTATATATAAACAACTTCATATAATTTCTATACACTCACATGGGCTTCCCTGGTGGCTCAGCAGTAAAGAATCTGTATGCTAACACAGGAGACACGAGTTCAGTCCCTAGGTTGGCAAGATTTCCTGGAGAAGGAAATGGCAACCCACTCCAGTATTCTTGTTTGGGAAATTCCATGGACAGAGGAACTTGGCTGGCTACAGTCCATGGGGGTCACAAAGAGTCAGACACAACTTAAGAGACTAAATGACAGCAATATGCTCACATATTTTGAATTAAGAATTTAATATGTGAGCATATACAAATTACATAGATGCCTTTCGAAATCCAGAGTTGTTCATATATAACTAGGCACACATGTACCCTGCACCTGCATATACGAATGTGCTAGATCTCCACTTTGATAAAAGAATCTCATTTATTATCCATGTTAATAAAAATGCATCCAAGGAAACATAACATTTGAAGTAACCTAGAATATCAAAGATAACAGTTAAATAACAAAGATTTACTTTGTTATCTTTTGGCAGAGGTACATATTAATCTTTTCAGTCATTTATTTGCACAGCCCAGTTGAAGAACTAAGTTGGCTATAATGATGTAGTATGGACTTTCTGAAATATATCCTTCCAGATGCAAAATAGAAAATATTATATAAACCTGCCATTTAATACCTGTTTTAAAAACAATATATACAACGTGCTTAGTTGCTCAGTCATGTATGACTCTGCGGCCCCATGGACAGTAGCCCATCAGGCTCCTCTGTTAGTGAGGATTCTCCAGGCAAGGATACTGCAGTGGGTTGCCATGTCCTCCTCCAGGGTATCTTCCCCACCCATGGATTGAACCCTAGTCTCCTGCATTGGCAGGTGGAGTCTTTACAATAAGCACACTCATGAATACATTTTGAAAAAATCTATACATCTGCATACAAACCTGGATTACTTTCTCACCTACTATTCCATATAAGTCACAATCCAAGAAATGCATCTGGGGTCAGTGAACATTAGCAGCTGTGGCACTGTTACCACAGCAGCTCCTGGTGAGTCATAGCTTCTTTTCAGGAACCTCTGCATCTGACTTTGCCACTCCTCACACCAGCAGGTGGGGTTTTTCCCTCTCCTTTGAATTTGAGCTAGCCATGTGATATATTTTGATCATGTACGTGGCAGAAGCGACCTTGGGTGACTTTCAACACCAGGCCATAAAAGGCTTTGGAGTTTCTGCTCTCGTGGAATACTTCTTCAGGATCACTAAATAGGTCTAGCCTACTAGAAGAGAACCTAGGTGCACCAGTAGATCACCATGACCATGAACTCCAAGCAAGTGAGTGAGGTCATCACGGACCTTCCTGTTCAGCCAACTCTCGAGCTTAATGAGCCCATGAGTGAGCCCAGGCAAAACCAGCAAAACCACGGAACCAGCCCACAGAACCATGAGAAAGAGTAAGCTGTTATTGTTTTCAGTCTTATATGTGAGTGGTTTATTACACAGCCACAGTTAACTGATTCAGTAGTATCTACTGGAATTTGAATGCCAGTGCTATATTGAGAAAGAAGCTCTAATCCTTTTAGGTCCCTTTCCTTGCACATGAAATGTCAGCTTGAGTGTGTGGTGATGGTACGCTAGGAGGAACTGGAGACTTTCAGGTGCGGGACATAACCCTCCGGGCTGGTGTAAATGTTGTACCTCCTGGAGGCTCAGAAATACACAGACGACTTTTGGAGAGTCATCTTGGACTTGCAATTCTAAAAGCAAATTCACTTTTAAAATGATGTGACAAATTGAAAGGATTTTTAAAAGTTCAAAATACATTGTTAATTGCTCAGGAGCCTTACAATAAAGTCCAAAGTTATCTTCTAAAAACAACTCATACTAGTAGAGAATAAATCTGGCAGCAAGCTGACAGATAATGGTGTCTACTCTAAGGAAGTGTGTTAATGGTTGCAGTGGTCATCATGGCTCTCCCAACAGCCACTATAACCCTCCCTTACTGTATCCCCATCCAGGTCCAAGGGTGGGTTCTGACTGGCCTAAACTAAGGCAGTCCTCACTGTTGTATTATTTACAGGAGTAGTTAATACATGTAGAAAACTATAAAAATCAGAACACGTTATGGGCTGAATTTATCCCCCACCATTCATACATTGAAGTCTTAACCCCCAGTACCTCAGAATGGAACCATATTTGGAGATAAGGCCTTTAAAGAGATGATTAAGGTAAAACGAGGTCATATGGGTGGATCCTAATTCAATAGGGCTGCTGCTGCTGCTGCTAAGTCGCTTCAGTCGTGTCCGACTCTGTGCGACCCCATAGACGGCAGCCCACCAGGCTCCCCTGTCCCTGGGATTATCCAGGCAAGAACACTGGAGTGGGTTGCCATTTCCTTCTCCAATGCATGAAAGTGAAAGGTGAAAGTGACGTTGCTCAGTCGCGTCTGATTCTTAGTGACCCCATGGACTGCAGCCTACCAGGCTCCTCCATCCATGGGATTTTCCAGGCAAAAGTACTGGAGTGGGGTGCCATTGCTTTCTCCGACAGAGGATTTACTGGCATTCATCACTGACAGGTACAAAAGTGGGAAAGGCTTTAGTTTGACTAGGAAATTCAGCAAGTGATCAGGATAATGGTTCCATTTCTCTGAGAATTTTTTTTTAACCTGTGCCTCCTCTTTGGGCTAGCTTTGCCCTCAGGCTGATCTCTCCTATGGCCAGCAACTTTAGCAAGAGCCCTCCACCTCCAAGGAGGAAGAGTATCTACTAATCTCTGGACATGTCACTTACATGAGCCCAATAAATCTCACTTAAAGTTTCTTAACTAATATGATGTTTCACAAATATTCCTTCATTTAATCAAGAGATGGCTCTGAGGTTGCATGCGTACTAAGCTGCTTCAGTTGTTTCCGACTCTTTGTGATCCCATGGACTGTAGCCTGCCAGGCTCCTCCTCTGTCCATGGGATTCTCCAGGCAAGCATACTGGACTGGGCTGCCATGCCCTCCTCCAGGGGATCTTCCCGATCCAGGGATCGAACCCACATCTCTTACATCCACTGCATTGGCAGGCGGGTACCACTAGCCCCACATGGGAAGCCGTCTATGAGGTTAAGTACTATTATCATTGCCGTTTTACAGGGCTTGAGAAAAACAAGGCTCAGAGGTTACATAACTTGCCTCAAGTTGTTTAGCTGACAACATTAATAGTAACAGAACCAGAAGAGAACTTAGAGCTCCCCAATTCCACAGCTGACACTCTTGATCATGACACTCACTTTCCCATGTACAGAGAAAGACCTAGACAGGGGTCAGTAAACCTTTTCTGTAAAAGACTGAGCAGGAAATATTTCAGGCTTTCAAGCTACATTAATATGTCACATATTCTTTGCTGTTACAACTCTTTAAATGTTAAAAAACAAAAAACAAACAAAAAAACCCCAAAGCTATCAGTGTAATGAATGCCACTGAACTTAATAATGGTTAAAATGATAAATTTTATATTATGTACATTCTGTTGTTTAGTTGCTAGGTAACTAACCTGTAGCCCACTAGGTTCCTCTGTCCATGGGGTTTCCCAGGCAAGAATACTAGAGTGGGCTGCCATTTCCTTCTCCATGGGATCATCTTGACTCTGGGATTGAACCCGAGTCTCCTGCATTGGCAGGCGGATTCTTTACTGCTGACCTGCAATTTTTAAAATGTGAAAAGCTGTTCTGAGCTCCTAGTACAAAAATAGGCCAAAGTCAGATTTGCCTGCAGGCTGTGTTTGCCAACCTCTGGAGCATCACTGAGATTTGTATCTTTGATGAACTCAGGACAGCTGCATATTCCCTTGATTTAGCAAATAAACTCTGCAACCTCTATGGGAAAGTTCTGAAACAGAAGCAACAGGCTGCTGTTCAAATTTACAAGCAAAAAACTATTGAGGAGAGCAAAGTCATGGCAGCAGAGACCTCCCAAACCTCCCAGGCTCCTCCAGTCTTCTAGAAGAACTTAACTCTCCTCACTTCAGTTCAGTGGCTCAGTAGTATCCGACTCTTTGTGACCCCACAGACTGCAGCACGCCAGACCTCCCTGTCCATCACCAACTCCTGGAGCTTACTCAAACTCATGTCCATTGAGTCGGTGATGCCATCCAACCACCTCATCCTCTGATGTCCCCTTTTCCTCCCACCTTCAATCATTCCCAGCATCCGAGTTTTTTCAAATGAGTCAGTTCTTCGCATCAGGTGGCCAAAGTATTGGAGTTTCAGCTTCAGCATCAAGTCCTTCCAATAAATATTCAGGACTGATTTCCTTTAGAGTTGACTGGTCGGATCTCCTTGCAGTCCAAGGGACTCTCAAGAGTCTTCTCCAACAACACAGTTCAAAAGCCTCAATTCTTCCATGCTCAGCTTTCTTTATAGTCCAATTCTCACATCCATACATGACTATTGGAAAAATCATAGCTTTGACTGGATGGACCTTAGTTGGCAAAGTAACGTCTCTGCTTTTTAATATGCTGTCTAGGTTGGTCATAACTTTTCTCCCGAGGAGCAAACATCTTTAAATTTCATGGCTGCAGTCACCATCTGCAGTGATTTTGGAGCCCCAAAATATAAAGTCTGTCACTGTTTCCACTGTTTCCCCATCTATTTGCCATGAAGTGATGGGACTGGATGCCACGATCTTAGTTTTCTGAATATTGAGTTTTTAGCCAACTTTTTCACTCTCCTCTTTCACTTTCATCAAGAGGCTCTTCAGTTCTCCTTCTGCCATTAGGGTGGTGTCATCTGCATATCTGAGGTTATTGATATTTCTCCCAGCAATCTTGACTCCAGCTTGTGCTTCATCCAGTCCAGCATTTCCTCATTATGTACTCTGCATATAAGTTAAATAAGCAGGGTAATAATATACAGTCTTGATGTACTCCTTTCCCAATTTGGAACTAGTCTGTTGTTCCGTGTCTGGTTCTAACTGTTGCTTCTTGACCTGCATAAAGATTTCTCAGGAGGCAGGTCAGGTGGTCTGGTATTACTATCTCTTTCAGAATTTTCCACAGTTTATTGTGATCCACACAGTCAAAGGCTTTGGTGTAGTCAATAAAGCAGAAGTAGATGTTTTTCTAGAACTCTGCTTTCTTGATGATCCAATGGATGTTGCAATTTGATCTCTGGTTCCTCTGCCTTTTCTAAAAGCAGCTTGAACATCTGGAAGTTCACAGTTCATGTACTGTTGAAGCCTGGCTTGGAGAATTTTGAGTACTACTTTGCTAGCGTGTGAGATGAGTGGCAAAGACTAGAGATCTCTTCAAGGAAATTAGAGATACCAAGGGAACATTTCATGCACAGATGGGTACAATAAAGGACAGAAATGGTGTGGACCTAATAGAAGCAGAAGATATTAAGAAGACATGGCAAGACTACACAGAAGAACTATACAAAAAAGAACATGACCCAGATAACCAACATGGTGTGATCACTCACCTAGAGCCAGATGTCCTGGAATGTGAAGTCAAGTGGGCCCTAGGAAGCATCACTACAAACAAAGCTGGTAGAGGTGATGGAATTCTAGTTGAGCTATTTCAAATCCTAAAACATGATGCCATGCAAGTGCTGCACTCAATATGCCAGCAAATTTGGAAAACTCAGAGTAGCCACAGGAGTGGAAAAGGTCAGTTTTCATTCCAATCCCAAAGAAAGGCAATGCCAAAGAATGCTCAAACTACCGCACAGCACAATTACTCTCCTAATCTCAGGGAAAAACAGTGAGAAAGAGTTTACCTACAAGGATTATCAGTAGGAAAAGGGAAGATAACCTGAGGTCTTTTTGTCACCAAAAGATAAGTCTCCCTTCCTAGATACTGATTTCATTTTGTATAGAGGAATGGGATTGGAAGAAGAGGACAGAGTCACCCCTGCAGAGCTATTTTCAGGGTCTACAGGTCAAACAAGTGGTTCTAAGTCCATTGGAACTCAAATGCAAGACATTCCTACACTAAAGATTTCCCCAGAGAGAAGCTCATGTGTTTTTATTGGCACCTAAAGCCAAATCCTAACTCTGGAAGCACCCACAGTTGGCCCTCCATACTCATGGTTCACACATCTGCAGATTCCACAAGCCGAGGATGGAATTTTGGGTGCGGGGCGAGCGGGTGGGACGAGCCGCCTGTACTACTCCATTTTACACAAACGTCCGTGGTGCTGCGTGGATTTTGGTATCCAAAGGGTTCCTTGAACAAATTCACCTCAGGTATTGAGTGATGACTGTCCTCACCATGTAAGCCAGGGTCTTACCTGAAGAACTCTGATCCCGGTCTCACCTAGAACTTAAAGGGAATGAGATGCAGCTGAAAGACACATAATGGAAATGATCCAAAGGAAATAAAAAATACCAGACACCAAGAAAATAGAATCAACGTTGCAAAATATCAAGAGTAAAGTTTCAGAGTGTGGACTCTGGACAGACCTGGATTCTATTCTAAATCAGATGCTAGTACTTCCTTGTTGTGTGATCGTGAGCAAGTTACTTAAGCTCTCAGAGTCTCAATGAAGAACTCTGGAAAGAGGATTTTAATAATTCTGTTATAAGATTACTATTAAGATTAAAAGGAAATTATCTATATAAATAACCTGGCACATGACAAGTGCTCAATAATGGGTGACTATTGGCTCAATTGGTGGCTATTATTAAACAGTTATTCTGTTAAAAGTTTCAAGTACCACAGGTTTCACAGGCATCTCCAGGCAGGAAAACTGTTGCTCATGACCTGTACATTGTTTCTTCAAATGGGATTTTCCTTCTCCATTCCTTCCTTATGGAACACTGTTAATAGCTGATTTTTTTTTTTTTCAGTTAATCTTAACATTTAAGTGCATTTGTAAGGAAGATATGTCTAGCCATTACCTAGAGATACCAAGATAATCACGATGGTGTGATCACTCACCTAGAGCCAGACATCCTGGAATGTGAAGTCAAGTGGGCCTTAGAAAGCATCACTATGAACAAAGCTAGTGGAGGTGATGGAATTCCAGGGGAGCTATTTCAAATCTTGAAAGATGATGCCGTGAAAGTACTGCACTCAATATGCCAGCCAATTTGGACAACTCAGCAGTGGCCACAGGACTGGAAAAGGTCAGTTTTCATTCCAATCCCAAAGAAAGGCAATGCCAAAGAATGCTCAAACTACCGAACAATTGCACTCATCTCACACGCTAGTAAAGTACTGCTCAAAATTCTCCAAGCCAGGCTTCAGCAATACGTGAATTGTGAACTTCCAGATGTTCAAGCTGGTTTTAGAGAAGGCAGAGGAACCAGAGATCAAATTGCCAACATCTGCTGGATCATCGAAAAAGCAAGAGACTTCCAGAAAAACATCTATTTCTGCTTTACTGACTATGCCAAAGACTTTGACTGTGTGGATCACAATAAACTGCGGAAAATTCTGAAAGAGATGGGAATACCAGATCGCCTGACCTGCCTCTTGAGAAACCTATATGCAGGTCAGGAGGCAACAGTTAGAACTGGACATGGAACAACAGACTGGTTCCAAATAGGAAAAGGAATTCGTCAAGGCTGTATATTGTCACCCTGCTTATTTAACTTCTATGCAGAGTACATCATGAGAAACGCGGACTGGAAGAAGCACCAGCTGGAATCAAGACTGCTGGGAGAAATACCAATAACCTCAGATATGCAGATGACACCATCCTTATGGCAGAAAGTGAAGAGGAACTCAAAAGCCTCTTGATGAAAGTGAAAAAGGAGAGTGAAAAAGTTGGCTTAAAGCTCAACATTCAGAAAATGAGATCATGGCATCTGGTCCCATCAGTTCATGGCAAATAGATGGGGAAACAGTGGAAAGAGTGTCAGACTTTATTTTTTGGGGCTCCCAAATCACTGCAGATGGTGATTGCAGCCATGAAATTAAAAGACGCTTACTTCTTGGAAGGAAAGTTATGACCAGCCTAGATAGCATATTCAAAAGCAGAGACATAACTTTGCCAACAAAGGTCCATCTAGTCAAGGCTATGGTTTTTCCAGTGGTCATGTATGGATGTGAGAGTTGGACTGTGAAGAAAGCTGAGCGCCGAAGAATTGATGCTTTTGAACTGTGGTGTTGGAGAAGACTCTTGAGAGTCCCTTGGACTGCAAGGAGATCCAACCAGTCCATTCTGAAGGAGATCAGCCCTGGGTGTTTTTTGGAAGGACTGATGCTAAAGCTGAAACTCCAGTACTTTGGCAACCTCATGCTAAGAGTTGACTCACTGGAAAAGACTCTGATGCTGGGAGGGATTGGGGGCAGGAGGAGAAGGGACGACAGAGGATGAGATGGTTGGATGGCATCACTGACTTGATGGACGAGAGTTTGAGTGAACTCCGGGAGTTGGTGATGGACAGGGAGGCCTGGCGTGCTGCAATTCATGGGGTCGCAAAGAGTCAGACACGACTGAGCGACTGAACTGAACTGAATCTCAAGTTTTGAAAAATTATTTTCACTCATCTGGAATCACTTTGGAACTAACTCTAAATAAATTCTTTCTGGGCTTTATAGTAATTTTAGAGTTACTACCTTCCATTAAGAATAATGATGCTGAAGTAGCAGAGTGCTATGCTGGTGGTTAACACTAAGTGCTTCTAACTGGCTCCCAGAGGGATTTGAACAGCAAGAAGAAAACTTCTGATTAACATTTTCTCAAAAAACAAGTGTTCCAAAATCTGCTATGATTTATCAGCAATTACATACTTCAATCTTCAACATTTTTTAAATGTTTGTTTTAAGAAGCATATAAGCTCATCTTTTACTAATATTTTCTGGCACTGTCAGGTAACATAAGCTTAAGAATAGCTGGGGGAAAATCTTCAGGAATGTAACCACAGTAGATTTTTATAGCAAAACATCACGTTCCAAATCACTGGGATGATAAACAGAAAACAGACTGGAGAAAATATATCCAAAAGTCAGTGATTTTTCTCAGATCTTCCTTTTGATTCCTTTCTCTTTGATCTTATATATCATTTATTTTACTTATTGGGTAAAATAAACAATATATAATAAATAAATGGTACACATTAGAAAAGACCCTGATGCTGGGAAAGACTGAAGGCAGGAGGAGAAGGGGACAACAGAGGGTGACATGGTTGGATGGCATCACCAACTCAATGAACACGAGTTTGAGCAAACTCCAGCAGATGCTAAAGGACAGGGAAGCCTCGCGTGCTGCAGTCCATGGGTTGCAGAGTCAGACGTGACTGAGCAACTGAACAACAACAATAAATTACTTATTGAAATTCTCTGTACAAATGTCTTTTATTACATACATATCAAAGAAGTAAGCTGTAGAATAATCAAATCACTGTATGACTTAAATTTCATTTTACTTATCCTTTCAGAATACAGAAAATAGACCCATCATGACTTGCTTGCATCAGATCTCAGTGGAAACGGTCAAGTTCCTATCACAAATTTTCCCTTCTTTACTCAGTGGAACATTCCCATGAAGGGAGGGTCACAGACTGTGTATGAGGTTGCAGAATATAGACAGACCATCTCCTCCCCGCCCTCCACAATAAATTCATGGCCAGAGGTGGCCATGACTTCATTGACCAGAGTCTGGTATCCACTGAGATAATATCTGCCTCCAGCTTCCAGAGCAAGAACAAAAAAGGTCGAGATACCTTTTCGTGCATTTTCACCAGCAGCCAAGTTAGGTTTATAGACTTCTGTTATGTTGCAGGGGTCCAAGTTAGACTTTGAAAGATTTAGACACATCAAGACTTGTCACAAGTATCTCCCAGAAGCCATTGAAAACAAAAAAACCCCACTAACATCTATTTGCATGGAACCAGCTCACAGCTTTGGCACCACGTGGTGGCAAAGGAAGAATTTCTTAAATGATGCTTCGCAAGCAAACACACACAAACACTACAGAATCTCCTAAAGTGGTACTCCGTGCAGTTGAGACATACATATACGCAACACAGAATTATTCCTTAGTCAAATGCATCCACCAATTCTTTCTTGGTGATTCATAATAGTATACTAAATGCCCTTATGAGTCCCATAGTAAAGCAATCTGAATTAGAATCACTCTTGTTGGCACATCCATTAACATCCTGCAGAAGGACTGACCTAGTGAACGCCAGTTTGGGACGTCTAAGTGTAGAGCAGTGTATGGGCACAGTATGAACAGGGAAGGCACCTTATGGATGGAGGTGGCACTCGTGCAGGTAGCCTTGTTTACAGCACAGCAAATATCCCCTGGGAAATACCCTAATTTTGAAAAGGATTACTTTCTGGGGGTTCAGGATCCCAAATCAATGAGTTAGAGCCATGACCAAGGCAATGTCAAACTATAATAAGAATTATACTTAGGTTGATATGATTACATCAAGTACAGCCCTCCTCCCAGGAATTCAGATTGTACCCATATAACTGATATAGATACAAAGCACAGAATATTGCTACCCCCTCCGCCAGCAAAGTACCTTTCTTTTTCCAGGAAAATACGGCAATCGTACAATATATCATGGCATGTGGTTGAGCTGAGAGCATTACTGGAGTCTCCAGACCAGCAGTTTACGAGTCTAAGCTTCCTCTTGTTATTAAAATAGCCTCCGCAATAATAAAAGAAAACCCACAGTCACATACAGCTAACTCCCTACCTTTTAATTATTTATGTTAATACCTTGCATTTGTAGAGTTTATACTTTACAAATACTAATCAGATTCAAGGATTACGAATAATGGAAAGCTGCAAATAATTACCAAATCTGATTTTAAGCAATGTTTTCAACACATGCTCTCTCCAGAAATCTTCCCCAAACATGGTCTCTACCCTCCCTGCCACTTACAGTCTTCATCCTTAAGAGAAATCTTAGTGTATAGTTATCAAGTTTTATCAAGAAGGTCAACTTAACTTTCATATACACGGCTTTTTCTCTGGCTACCTAATAGCAGTGATACTGACTGAGTGAAAAGAAGCAATGGGAAGAGAAAACCAAAAGGCTCAGGCCTGCAAACAAGATGCACTGTTTGAAAAGGGGAATCTGAAACCCTGTCCTAAGGCCCAGCCATGCTTTCAACGAAGATAACTACCCTCCCTCCAGTTGCACAGGGTGGTGGTTCCATCTGTTTCTTCCCCCAGTGACTCAGTATACCTGCCAAGAACAAGGAGCTTTAAGCCACATTACTGATGCAGTGGTTTCTCTGCCCTCCCTTGGGCCGGGGAGGGGACACACAAACAATACCAGTGTCCCCATTATTTAAAAGAAAAAAAAAAAGTTAGCCAATGTCTGACTTTGCTAATTAAAACCAAATACCATTTCCTATCTATCCAACTAGCAAAAATCAAATTGTCTTACAATAAATCCAGTCTAAGTTAGGATATGTGACTTTTACATACGATAGGTGGAATGAGGCTGATAAAACTGTTTTGGAGAGCAGTTTGGTGTGTGAAAATGCATATTCCATTTCCAGGAATACACAGAGAAACTTGTACACATGCCCAAGAAGAAGTTTATAAATGGTTATTACAGCACAATTTGTAGTAGAGACAAGGCAAAGAAAACAAAACTCTATAATCAACTTCTTCATCTGTCAGATGCGGAATAGTACACTGCAGTAAAGTCACAGTACTGAATTCTAAGCTGCAGTTAAAATAAATTACACTGATCATTTTAGAAAGTTCTTTTAAAACTTGAGTGAGGGGAAAGTACCAAGTAGCAAACTGATATATTAATATAATTTATATACATTGAAATATACACACATGATATTTATAGATATAGATATATACATGTAGCAATACACCTGGGCTTCCCAGGTGGCATTAATGGTAAAGAATTTACCTGCCAATGCAGGAGACACAGAAGACACTGGTTTGATCCCTGGGTCCAGAAGATCCCCTAGAGTAGAACATGGCAACCCACTCCAGTATTCTTACCTGGAAAATTCCATGGACACAGAAGTGTGGCAGGCTACAGTCCATGGGGCCACAGAGAGCCTGACACGACTGAGCAACTAAGCACAAGGACACACATGCAGTAAAAGTTCAGAAACAGACTGGAAGGGTGCGTGTTATCTCCCTGAAGGGGAGAGGGAGAGACGGAACAGAAGACCATGGAAGGATACACAGGAAACTATGACATTTGCAGTAATACTTTACTTACATTTTCCCAAATTATGTATTCAAATATAAAAGAAATATTTTTAAAAAATGGTCTGGGATGGGTATATGGATATTTATTATGTAACCTTACAACAATGTATAAGGTGAAAATGCGTTGGCCAACCCAAAAAGTAGTACCTTCCTGAGTATTTTCTTAAGAACAATGCACTGCAATTTCAAACACATTTTCACGTCCTCATTTTCGTGTGGCTGATGGGAGAGCGCTGTGTGACTCACAATGCTGTTATCAAGGTAACTGTCAAGGATAGCGAGTTTCAATAAAAATATTTGCTACAGTTTCACATTCACTAGGCATCTACAGTTATTTTAAAAGGATAAACTGTAGAAGAAAAACTATTTTTAAATTATATAAGTAATTCTCAGCAGATATATAATTCTCAGTAATTAAAACTTTGTTTTAATTGGTTTCAAGTCTCTCAGAATTTAGGAGTCTTAGCAGAAATGCTGGTTTATCAGAACTATTAAGAAAAGCCATTGAGCTAAGAAACTTTTCCCAGTGACCTTTGCTACCACTCACATGCCAGCATAATAGTGCCAGCCACAGTTACGAGCATGTTTGATGCATTATTCCACTTAATCATTAATAACCCCGTGAGATAGGTGTCACCATTATCCCTGGTTTTTAGACGAAGTCAGCAGGCACAAATATAAAATCCCTTGCCTGAAGCATACACTTCAGAGGTGCTAAAACTGGCTCTGAATCCACATTACCTCCAAGAGATCATAATGACACACCTCAGATGTGAGCATTTGACATTTGAGCGGCATGCAACTGCTCAATTCAACATGTACTTTGACCTACAATCCCCAATCCCCAATTTAACATTTCAGAGCTGCTTCTAGGACATTAACACATGACTTGCTCATTTTACCATTCAGAACATTTGGTTTTCACCAGGGACTATTCTATCAAAGGCCTGTCACACCACTGGAAATCTGAACCACTTAGAACCCTGTGGTTCTAAGAAGGAAATCAGCATCAGGAAAAGGAAATTAGTTTTTGTCAATCTTTCAACTAATTACAGATCAATCATTCTGAATTTTGGCACCAGCACATTCTACCCCTTAAGCATGCTAAGCTTTGTATTGACCCAATATCCTTCATACAGTTTCATACATGGGTGCCTGCTTTTCCCTTCCTCCCTCCAGTCAACATTCTAGAAGAATGAACACTAAGCCTTAGGGTCACATTTGTGAAAACAGAAAATGCTAAATACTACAGATTTGTCCAGGATGAACTATCAATCACAGCCCAAGACAGTTATTTTTTCTATTTTAAATTTTACACTAAAACATCACAGTAAAGTTTTAAGATAAAATATGTTAGAGGAAGACTGAAATAGCCACATATTCAGCCAAGAAATTTCCTGTTACCTAGAGTCAATAATCTTGGGCAGGGGTGGGGGGGGTGCGGCGGGAATCAAACCTGGGACACTGGAAATGACTAGGCAGACCTCCACTGCAATGGTTCCAACAGTACTGTCAGAAGGAAGGAACTCAAATACTAAAAGCCCCGAGCTAAAGGCTTTGCTTTTTTTAACTATTTTATTGAAGTATAGTTGATTTACAATGTTGTGTTAATTTCTGCCACACAGCAAGGTGATTCGGTTATACATACATATATATACACACACATACTTTTTCATATTTTTTTCCATTATGGCTCATCATAGGATATAAAGCTTTGCTTGTGAACACATGACTTGTAACAGTATGTCCTCATTCTTTAACCTTGTTCTTTCCAAGTAATATGGCACAGATTAATGACTGCATTAACTTGGTCATGTGGCATCTATAGTTGTAATGATCAATACGAAATGATCAAGAAATTCTCAGATAGTACCTGGAACATTCAATTTGCTTTTCTTTTATGTATAATGCCTCAAAGAACTGTGCTGCTGACCATGAAGCTGCAGTCATCCTCTGACAGGCTTTATTTAAATCCAATGTTAGTGACCAAAAGCCCTCTTAAATCTTACCTTCTTCCTTCTTTAAAATTATATCAAAGTTCCTCTTCTCTTTTCCATTGTTGAGTTTTAATTAGAATAATACAGGCTATATGCCTTTCCACTTATTTTCTCCCTCGTTACAATAGAGTAGATTATGATCTAAAAGCTAATACAATACATCCTCAATATTCACAGCAAAGTGGCAGAAAGTGTTAGACGTTAAGAGAGGTAGAGTGAATGAGACATAGGGTGAATACCAGCTGTCACATGATTTAACTAAAATGACTGTCCAGCAGCAATCAAGGCTCATCTGATGGTGAGAGAACAGGAAAGTGGAACAGACCTGAGTGCTTTCACATAGCAGTCAGTAGCCCTAAATAAGAGGCCACGCGGGCAAACTCAGAGCCTGCAAAGGTGGCCCCAACTTCATAGCAAGTGCATTGCTGAAATGGCTACCCATGAGTTCCAGGCTTGAAAAGAGGCAAGGGTAAGCCAAGTGAGCTAGAAGGGTACTAACAACTATAAGAACACAGAGGGTTTAGGAACCCAGAGGTTCTGCAGATGATGATGGATTTGGAAGATGTGAGTCTGTGTGTCCAGTAGAAGGATGATCTCACAGATCTGGGAAAACCTAACACATTGTCTCCATGGGGTCAGCACACAGTCGGTGTTTGCTAAATCTGAAGCCTGTGGCTGCCTGGGGGAATCTGAGTTCATGATACCATAGATAGAGCGCTAACAAGTCCCAGCACCAACTTGCACCGCAGCCTGGCTACCTAAATGGAGGTGAAGCGAAAGCTACGAAGCAAAGCAGATGTCCAGGTCACTGCAACTTGTAGCAGTCGAGTGAAGATGATTTTGAAGTCACTGGGTTTGTGAGATAATGCTGTAAAATTGGTGACTGGAAGTGTTGACAAGTGGCCAGTTTGGAGTTCCATTCATAATTCATGCCCAGGTTACTGTGACAGTATTCAGATGGCTAAGGATGACAGTATTCAGCTCAGTATTCAGAGCTGTAGGATAATGGATACCACCTTGGTGGCTCAGATGGTAAAGAATCTGCCAGCAATGCCAGGTTCAATCCCTAGGTCGGGAAGATTCTCTGGAGAAGAGAATGGCAACCTATTCCAGTATCCTTGCCTGGAGAATTCCATGGACAGAGGAGCCTAGCGGGCTACAATCCATGGGGTCGCAAAGAGTAAGAAATGACTGAGGAACTAACAAGCAAAAATTAGAAGGGTTCACTGGAGTATCACAGAAGAATCAGCAGTAACAAGTAACCAACTGGTCAAAAAAAAAAAAAAGAAAAAAGTGATCCTGAAACAAGTCCAGGGTAAAAACTCAGAGTGCTGAAGTTTTGAATCCAAAAGTCTCAGTTGCTACTTTGCATCTGTACAAGTTGCTGACACAAAGGTCTGCACCAGGACCTGTCTACTGACAAAGAACCTGTTTTTCTGGGTCTTGAGGAGGAAAAAGAAGAAAAAGGCTGACGTAAAAACAGTAAAAAGAAAGGCATAAAAGGCCATTTCAGAGGTGGCTTAATGAGATGCACCAAAATGGGTGGGAGATCAGCAGGCACGTGACTAGGAACACACAGGACTGCTAAGTTAACAGCAGCTCTGGTCTCAGAGATGCTTCTTGATCCACAAAGCAGCAGGAAAAAATGGCAGATACTATTGGTCAAAGAACTCAGGGAGGGTTTAAGTAAATGAGGATTTGTTTCTTATGTCGTTCTCTCCCCTGCCACAACTCCTTCCGATGGCAACTTACACTTTCAGTCATGATAGTGAATTTGAATAGTTCCAAAGTAAGGTAAATCTTTTAACACTTCAAACGTGGTGATAATGAGTATACCACAATCTAATAGTGAAGGACAGGGAAGCCTGGCATGCTGCAGTCCATAGGATCACAAAGAATCGGACACGACTTAGTGACTGAACAAGCACCACAAATTAAAGTGAATTATTTTATAATGAGCTTTCAGCATGTCATGGAAAGATGATGGTAGAAGGTGCTTCTGGAATGGTCCAGCACTGGAATTTGCTCTAAGTCAGTCACTGCAGTATCTGCAGGCTCTCTATCACGACTCTTAGCTGTTGGAAGAAGAAAACCAACAACAGCTCATCTCTGCATGAAGGCTAGTGGGACGATGTCTTAACACTGTCCCATCACTAGGCAGGGTGACTCTTGATCTGGTATCTCTGGCCCTTTGCCAGACTCAAAGCCAAGTCCTGGTCCCTGGAATGTTCTGAGGCCTGGACAGCCGTGCTCCCTCATTTTCTCCGGCTGGTGCTGCCAGGGTACCACTCTCTAATCAGTCATGTGACAAGTATTTAGGGACCTTCAACTATGTACCAGGCCTTGTAGGTGCAGGGATACAGTGTAAACAAGACAGTTACAGTCGCTGCCTGCTCAACGTTTAGTCTAGTTGGGGAGACAGACGTTAAATGGCTATTTGACAAATGATCTACAATTTGAAGAGAAGGGACAAGTACCAGATCCTGCGAGAGCCTAGAACATGGGACCTTGCCTGGTCTCTTGAGGAAATGACATTAAAACTGAAGGACAAGCAGGAGTCGACCAGGTTTCGCAAAGTAGAGAGGGGAGGAGAAACCCAAGTGACAGCAGCAGGAGGAAGGCCACAAAGACCCACCAGCCTGTGCTTTTTAGTAACAGCAGCTAAAACACCCAACTCATGCTTGTCACAGTTACAGCTGCCTGACTAGTGAATGAAACGAGACTACCACAGAGCAGCATTAAAGCAACCTAGAACCAATCTTGGTGTTGCAAATACGCATATAGGAAAAGAAAAATGGCCTGCATAACGTTGGCTGCCCCACATGTGAGCGTCTATAACCTAAGTCACTGGTAGAAACCTGCCCACCAATCTAGGACATCTCCATCAAGCAATTCTCACTCACACACACACACACACACACACACACACACACCATATCAGAAGGAAAAATAAACAAATTTTAAGGAAAAAAATTTCCTTTTGATTGGTTTCCAAGATGGCAGAGCGCTTCTCTAGTGGCTCAGTGGTAAAGAACATGCCTGCCAATGCAGGAGATGTGGGTTTGATCCCTGCATTGGGAAGACCCCTGGGAGAAGGAAATGGCAACCCACTCCAGTATTCTTGCCTGGAAAATTCCATGGACAGAGGAGCCTGGAGGGCTACAGTCCATGCCGTCACAAAAGAGTCGACTTGCCTGAGTGACTAAACAGCAACAACAAAAAGCGGGCAGAAGAGCGGTACCACCGTTCCCTTAAAGACCAGGTGCTTCCATTCCTCCCGAGGAAGAACAGGCCTACTCCCTGGGTTGTATTTGAAATAGTAAGTGATCTGACATAATGGCAATTTACTTCCCTTACCTAACATGACGCAATTACAGGGTTTTGCAATGAGCAATCTACCTGATGAGTAACCTACCTGATCAGATGTGGTACATCTGATCCACATGAATAAGCATGGGACAGTGATCCGGTTGCATATGCCTGTGGTGGCGAAGGAACTAAAAAGTCTTCGGAGAAGAGGCAGCCCTCCTGGAAACTTTTTACAAGCAAGTTAAAAGGTAGGAGATCAGACTAGAGAAAAATCTTTCTCTGATGAGGGTGCCAGAAGGGATAAGCATGGTGGTCTTTCTGTGAGCCCATAACCCATACCCCCAAGAGAACATGCTGGTAGAAGTTAACAGAAAATGTGGGGCATAGGACTGCAAATTATCATTTCTGTAACTCTCATTTAATGTACCCCAATTATTTCCCAGAGAGGGTGCTAAGTACTTACATTATTGCTCATTTTCACCACCACCTGTGAGTATCATTTTATTAATTTCTCTTTACAGCTGAGAACCTGAGGCTTGGAAATAATGAGGTTAAATAAATGTGACTTGCCTATTTTCACACTCAATGGAAACTGTGAAAATAATTTTCCTTGGTCTATACTCCTAAGCTGTATTCTCATTTCATACCCCACACTGGACCAAGGACGGTAAATTCTTCAGAATCTGGACAGCATCTGTTACAGTTCTCTCACTAACAAATCAATGCTGGGCATATGGCCTAAAAAAAAAAAGGACTTGCATTTTATAGTCAGCAAAGTGATTTCCATGGTGCTCTGACAACTATTTCAAACACAAAGTCTATGTCCATCTGTGATACACTCTGGGCCTTTGCATCTGAGGTATAATGTGGTATGACTTGCCTTCCGAAGCTAGCAAATCTGCAACCTAAACCTAACACCCCACAGAGGGTCCAATACAAACGGGGCTTCTTCTAAATGCCTACAAAAATCTGAGCATTAAGACGGATCTCTCAAATTACCTGTGTTGCTGTGAAGGTATTCGTTTCTGCTAAAAATATGGTCAAGGTGCCTGCAAGTCACCTGGAAAACTTTTGGCAGCAACAAATTAAATGCTCCTTGAGACATGCTGATGTTAGTGGAAATGGACACTCATATCAATCTTCCAATAAATAAGGTCTAAGATTTATCAGCTGGGAGAGCCTCATCAAATATGTGTTTTTAGTTTTTATGGTTGAAGCAGTCAGCTAAATTTTAGCTCCATCAATTACAGCTCTTAAAACAGGCACACAAGTTTTAAACCTATTAGTTTTAGATAGGAAACAAATTCCATTACATACTCACTGTTCAAAAAAACTTGGTTATGTACGAGTTAAATCATGTTTCCCTAGTATACAGCGATCCATCTATGCTAATTTCTACTTCTAGAACATAGGGATGCCTGAAAAACAGCTACATACAGATACTTATGGAGAATCCAGTGAGTGCAAGCTAGGCATTAGATGTTGTGGCCCTTGTTCCTGGTATACTCTGTTCTTTTTTAAAAAAATATAACTGCTTTGAATAAATATATTTAGGGTTTCTTTAACAAATACAAGATATGCCAATATGTCTAAGATGTTTCTCCTCACAATGGAGATCTTTGGTATTGCTGTTTTTCTAAACTATACTTTTGCCTCACTAGCTGTAAAATTCTATGGCTAAAGCCTTTTGCCTAGTCTTCAAATGGCACAAATAAGAACACTGCGAACAGACAATGGTCCAAGTCTTACAAAACAAAAGAGAAAAAGAAACGAGGAAATGTGTGAGAATGATTCTAGAATGGCATTCACACGTCTTAACATATCACTTCCCTTGAAAAGAAAAAGACTCATGACTTACAAAGAGGACATTACAGTTGTTAGATCACCACCTATCCAATAGGAATATAGACAGTAAATGGTAGATTGTATTTCATTTGGAAACCTTAACTGGCAGAAATTCTACCTTTACAAGGGACAAGCTGAAAGAAGAAGAGTCACTTGCAGGCTCCATCAATACACATTTTTAACAAAATGGCAGGGAAGGGGAGAAGAGGAGCTCAGTTTCTCACAATTACTGTGTCCTGATTTCAAGGAGAAATTTTTATTTCTTTACACTCTAACCTGCGATTAGCTAACAAAAGGGGCAGAAGGGGTTAACCGAGATACTAACAAGTAGTCAACTGATTCTACCTTGTGAACACATACCTGTATTTTTTCAAAGAGAACAATGCATACCATGGTGGAAAGCAACAAACAGCAGAATCCTCAATATACTATTAGATAAATGCAGTGCAGCAGAGAATAATACAATGAACACATCAGATACATCCAAATGCTACACTCCTTCAAAGTAGTTACCTTGGAACGATGATTCTAATACCATCAACATCTTTGAATCCCTGCGTTAGTAAGACCTTTAAGAACCAGAGAAAATTATTTCTGAATGTTAAATCTATCTCCATTCAATAGCTTTCCCTGCATCTGCAAAGTACTTATGACATGGAGTAGACTTGGCCCTTAAGCAGCTTACACTCTGTATGCAGAGGTAATATCATTACATTATCAGCCCTTAATTTCAGTTAATATCCTTGCATTATTTGTACATACTTGTCTTCTTCTCTTAGATGGTTAAACACTTCTGAAAGCAGAAACCATGTCAGTTATCTTTGCAGCCCTTTCAATGGCCAGCAGAGTAATCTGCATAGAGTGAGCAATTAACAAATGCTGGTTTAGGGAGAAATGTCATATTACTAAATAATCACACTGAACTCAGCAAAACTTATAAGGCACTTTGGCCTTGAAACCAATTCAGTCACTGCAATACCTAAACAATCTCTCCTACGCAAGTTATACAGGCAGCATTACATGGAGGCTTGGGTTCTGAGGTGTAAGAGCAACAGCATAAGTCCAGCTCATTCCCAATTACTAAGTGCTATACATCAATAATAAGCAGGCATGTAAAACATTCATATTGCTATTGATTATACGAGAGATATCAAAGGAGAGAAATCCCTCCTTTAATAGTTGATCTAGTCTACCAGCTAACCAAACTATAGCATGACCCTATCAGGTAATTGTGAAGCTACCACTGGGAGTCGAGATGATAATCGCCGTGTTCATCCATACTGATGAACAGAGTACCTGGAAAGGTGCCACTGCCATTAACCCAGGGTAATCCCAAACAGAAGCATTCAGCTTATTCAATTTAGATGCCAAGCTTCTCTATTCCTGGTAATGATACAACAAAGATACTAAGCATTGAAAACCAGGTTGGAACATGGTTGGCTGATTAGATCATGCAGTAAGCAGGAAAAAAAAAAAAACAAAACCCAAAGTTTTTGATTGCTTATCTTAAGGGTTAGACTAAAAGATAAATTGCATGTTATCCTGCTGTGCTGTTTTGGAAATAATATAGAAAATAGGAGTTCATTAAAATGGCATAGGAAATGAGCAACTGGTAAGAATAATATACAGAGCAGGCAATAACATTTAAATGGAAAAGGAAAAATGAAGTTATCTGTAAATCCAGGTTAATGTGCTACTCTGCAGAGAACAGACTGTCTGCTCCCCACTGCCCTTCTTAATAACACATTCATTTCAGGATCAACCAAATCTGGCACCAGGAAGCAATCAAGCATGGACAAAGAGGACAAATTCAGAAAGTCATAGCTCTACGCACTAGAACTGCGTTGTTTAGTAAAGTAGCCGCTAGCCACACACGACCATCTTTAAATTTAACTAAAAAGTAATACAATTTTAAAAATCAGTTTGCCAGCTGTAACAGCCATACTGCAAGTGCTCTTTGCCACATGTGGCTAGTGGTTTATCATACTGCACAGTGCAGACAATATTTCCATCATTGTCCTCCTGATGGACCAAGCTAGACTTAAAAGTGAACATTCCTATTGCTCCTATAGACCTGATGACAAATTCAGAATCGAACAGTCTCACCCATCAAGAATCTCAGACACCCCCAAGATGCCTGATCTGCTTATTTTACTGAATGTCTCCTAAATTAGAGACATTCTGGGATATACAGAAAGTCTGGACATCCTTATCAGCATAGGCTTTTCCCCCCTCATCGTTCACCCTCCCCTCTGCCCTTGGTGTGGGGGAAGGTAGAAAAAACAGAATAGTAGGGGATCAGAAACTCCTCGATTTAAGTCTCTTGCCCAAGAAGTTGCATAAATTGCCAAAAGCAAATCGATTTTAAGAAGCACCTCCGTCCCCTAGCCCTCTTTCCTTTTAAATAAAATCCTAGAGGCAACTGAAAAGAACAGGAGACAGAAAGGAAATTCAAGAAAACTACTAAGGACAAAATGGATGATGATCCTAAATTCCTGTTCTAGGAAACACGGGGAACAGTGCCACAAATCAACAACAACTTCTCCAAAAATCCACAGTGGCCACAATTCAACAAACCCACATCCATTTTTTAAAGCTACCAAATGCCAGAAGGCCAAATGATTTGCTACCAACAATTGAAAAAGGATTGAGTTTTCATCAAGATCTAGTTCATGGGCAAATAAAAGAATCCCCTTAGTCACCTTCTAGTCACACAGCATCAGATACCTGAAGACGGCTGGTCCTCAGGCAGAAACGAAGTCTGACGGTGAAACGAGATCAACTGCAGTAATAAGACTCTACTTATTAGGACTTCCTTGTCTAGCCTTTTAAAGATGAGATTAAAATATACTTTTTGGTTTAGAGAGTTTACATTATATTTCCTAAAAGCAAAGAGATTGATTCCAGAACCAGGAGAGAAAGAGCCAGCTGTCTTCAGACAGTGGCTTCTATGTAAACGCTCATTTTATCACTGCTCAAATATTTCCTTGCTCCTTTGCTATGCTACAGCTCTGAGACACGCTGAGCAAAATGTGATCTCTCGGTGACAGAACAATTTGAACACAAGCTAAAATGTAATCAGAACATAGGAAACAACAAAACTGATCACCGATCAGCTTAATAGCTCATCTGTGTGTAGGAAGGGGGCGTTGCAAGAATGATACTAGAAAACGTAAGCCTTGAAGTCCTGCTTCAAAAATGCACCATGTTGCTGACTAAATGGTGACTGCAGGCCCAGGAGGGTGGCCATGAGACAGCACTAAAGATGATGCAGTACTTGGGATGAAAGAAGTCGGCGAGCTGTTGCTCCATTTCATCCTGATGAAGGGACAGCACAAGAACTGGTCCTCTCCTTTCCATATCCAGCACATTTCAACCTCTATTCAGATGCAGCAGAGTTGCCATCAGAAGTTATAAAACCTCAGGGTCTCCTCCCTGCTCCCCAGCCTTGCCTCCCACAGTCATGTTCGGTGTTTGATTTCCTCCTCTCAGCACTTCAAAATAGAAAAGGAAGTAACAGCTTGACCCTCTGCCCATGGAAATGCTGCACTCTTGGGTCACTCAATCCAACTCATCTCTCTCAAGGAGAAAATCGCCCAATGCACCTACAGAAGGCGGAGAGCTATTCATTTTAACCTTGAGAACTCACATTCCCTCCTCTTGATGAGGACAGTCACTGGTGACTATTTAAGCGAGCAGGTGAAGATTAAAGCTGTCTAGGCCCAGAAAGCACCTTGAGTCAAGTAGGCATCTGATCTGAAACCTACCCAATCTGCAAAAATCTGTTCTCCCTTTCAGACACACACAGCCCTACAGAATGTGTAAATATAACCAGCGAACTGTGCTGGCAGGTCACCAGCACTCCACACAGCGTGCCCCAGAGTCCAGTTGATAAGAGTGCTGTAGGGAGTGTGGGAAACGGGGGGCTGGTCTGGCTCTGACCACAGGGTAGGGCTGATGCATACCTTTTGGTCTTCTGGAATGTCCATTCTTCTGCTGCTCATCTTCCTCATTAATGGTGAATAAACCAAGGGGGACTGGCCTTGCATGGGTCTTCTTCAGTCTCTCTTGTCGGAGAGCTGTAGCTGATCCAGGCATACCGCTGCGACTTGTTTTTTAATTATCAGTATATCCAAAGTATATGCTTATATAATTGCAGCTCCCAGGAAGCTGCTAGTTTCTAAGCTGCCGGTTCATTTGAGCACTTGTAATAGATCCCCTATGGGGAAATAGTGTGCAAACAGCTGACAGATACTACCAGCCTCCTGGCAACTGAGGCCCTGCGGTTCCCCCTCACCTAGCAGCGCCCCCTCCCCTTCGAGCCCCCTCCCACTTACTCCTCACAGGCACGTGTGCTGGCTCAAGCTCGCTCACTCACACACCCATACCCACACCCACACCCTCCCACTCTCTCCTTCCAGAAAAGCCCTGCGAAAGGCACGCAGGGGCGAATGCTTCTCTCCACTGCCTAACCTGCTCAGTCAGATCCCAGCTTCTCCTTCCTGCTCGGCACCTTTTCCCAGTCTTCTTCCTGCTACCACAGAGAAAATATTCAGCACTCAGCACAGAAGGGGAAGTAGGAGATGCTGCCGTGAACAGTTGCCCTGACAACCCTGACATATCCTAATCGAGGAGGGCTGGGAGCGGCTCCATCTTCCCGGTGGAGCGGCAGCAGCCAGCCTGCTGGGATGCTGGTCCTGGGAGCTCGCCAGCAGAGGGTTACAGTGCGAGGAGGCGAGGCCGCCCAGCCGCTGGGCAGCTCCCTCTCCCTCGCAGCGGCAGGAGCAGCAGGAGGGGAGGAGAAATGTCATTCTGCTTGCACAGGCAGCAAGGACTCCCTAGTTGAGGAAAGGGGCTCAAGGTGAGACTGCTTTTGCTTCTTTGGGGGACCAGGTTTTCCATCGTAACAATGTTTGTGAGCCCCTGGATGAATGAAGGCTTGACTGGTACCCTCCAGCTCACTTTACACTCAGTAACACATCCCAGTTTCCCTGACACTCTTAAGACCCCAGAGTCTGTTTAAGTGCAGGCCTGGTGGTACCTGTCATGAGGACTAGCCTGACCATGTCCCTGAGACTCTCCACTGAAGACAGGCAGGGGAGAACTCTGCCTGTTCTCACAGAGACCACAATCTGAAATACTGCTTCTGCAGGTCATGCTGAAGGGATACAAATGAGACACTATGATCCTCCAATGGGCAAAAAGCTGCCTTGATTATATCCAGCAAACTCCCCCCAATTCCCACCACTCTGGGCAACTCCTTACCGGCAGGGCTGAGCAATTCCCAACACTTGACCCAATTTTAGCTCTTTTTTGGACTGATTTCTCCAAAGCACACAATCATGTGATTATTGTTTTCTCCTGAAATCATCTCTCTCATTTTATGAGACTCTCCATTTCTAGGCTGCCTAAAATTTATGCTGTGTGCAAGAAAACCTAAATATACAATAAATGATACTAAAAATGTCAAACTCCAAATCTTTTGTTTCTGCCTTTTAATCAAATTCAAGTTGGCTTAGAAAGTCTGTAGCCATCCTCCCGCCCCCAGCCTACTCTCTTACTTTTTTCTCAACCCCTAAACTTACTATGGACTTCCCTGGTGGCTCAGTGGTAAAGAATTCGCCTATCAATGCAGGAGACTCAAGATATACAGGTTTGATCCGTGGGTTGAGAAGATCCCCTGGAGAAGGAAATGGCAACCCACTCCAGTATTCTTGCCTGGGAAAACCCATGGACAGAGGAGTTTGATAGGCTATAGTCCACAGAGTCACAAAAAGAGTCAAACATGGTTTAGCAACTAAACAACAACAAACTCACTTATCTAAGAGGGGACCCAGGGGTACTAAGGTAAGGAAGACATCCTATCTAAATCCTTGACATGGCAGAGTAACTTCAGACAATTCACTACCCTCTTGGTACCTCAGTTTTCTCCATAAAATTGGGTTTATGACACCATTTGTCTCATAGGATTAGGGGCAAGGTTTAAATGATGGCTGGTGCCAGCATAAAAAAGTGCTTAATAAATATCAGCTGCTTTAATTATATTTTATAATACATTTTTATAAGTAGTTCACTTTTGCTTCATGATTATTTAAGGTGTTTTCAACTGTCAACTGCATCTAGGAATACTTTTGCTATTTATTTACTTATAGTGCCCAGCCTCAGAGAAGGCAATGGCACCCCACTCTAGTACTTTTGCCTGGAAAATCCCATGGACAGTGGAGCCTGGTAGGCTGCAGTCCATGGGGTCGATAGAGTTGGACACGACTGAGTGACTTCCCTTTCACTTTTCACTTTCATGCACTGGAGAAGGAAATGGCAACCCACTCCAGTGTTCTTGCCTGGAGAATCCCAGGGACGGGGAAGCCTGGTGGGCTGCCGTCTATGGGGTCGCACAGAGTCGGACACGACTGAAGCGACTAAGCAGCAGCAGCAGCAGCAGCCCAGCCTAGGGCTGGAAATGTACTAAATGGTTAGCAAATGCTGCTGGGAGAAAAACAACAACAGAAAAATCTTCAGAAATCTTTCCCTCCAAAGGCGGGGAGATTTAATTAACACATTTTGATTTGTGGCTTAGAGAAATGTAGGAAGTTTCAGATATGGGGTTTATTTAAAGTCATGTCAACCTGTGACATAGGCATTTGGACGAAAATGAGCTGAATGGGTCTCAGAAAGCATCTGAATCAGCATCATTTTACATTCAAGGAAGCCCAGGCCCATGAAATGAAGTTCCTTGCACAAGTCAAATGTTACTTGGCAGCAAGTCTATGATGAAAATTTAGATTCCCTTCTTCCTACTTCAATCTTCCTTCATTAATCAGATGATTAATAAACACAGGCCAATTATCATACATAAACATACCTGAAATATTTTCAAATCTATTTTAGTTCCTTCTAGAGAATCAGGCCGGTACTTACAAAAGCAACACACATACAAAGTATAGTTGAAACTACCTTTTGGAAGAGAAAATGAATATCAATGTCTTGGGCAAATGACAGATTTCATTCAGAACATATTCCTCACTCAAATATAGCTAACCACTGAGTTTAATAAAGTACTACTGAAAGAAGAAAAAGGGATCTTCTTCTCCACCTAGAAGGACAACAAAAAACTTTTACTAAGAGTGGTTTTTGACCTCTGCAGAAGGTGTCCAGTCCATTACTTTCAGGGATGGTCTCAATCATTTTATGGGAGAAACGCAACAGCAAAGCAAATACTATATAGCATTTAAGTTGTCCTGACAAGATACAGATTTCAGGAAGGAGTCCTCCTTGATGTCTGTGGCTGCACTCAAGGTTCCCAGCAGAATGCAGGTCCTGGGGAAGAGAGATCACAGGACAGCCCAGCTTCAACACTCAACCCAGGCAATCAAAAGTCTTCCTCTTCTGTGAACTTCACTGCAATACCCCTCAGTGAGGGAGACGGAATTGTTCCTGCTCTAGCCTGAGGGGTCTCCTGGAAAGTTTCAATTTGTCTCAAAATGTGAAAACCACTAAAATGGCTGTTTTGTTTTGCTTTGTTTTTAAAAGAATACAAGTTACATTTAAAATCATTTTTGGGGGGGCGGGGGGAAATGAGAGCCTACTGAAGGAGGTCAGAGATTGCCACCATCACTCAACTCATAAGGCAGTGTGGTCTCAAGTATAGGAATATAAGAACCCAACAGCTGGCAACATGTTTAACTTCCTGTCTGACACTGTGCCAGGTGCGTTAGATATGTTATCTTGAAAGTCAAAGTGTTAGTTGCTCTTTGGGACCCCATGCACTATAGCCTGCCAGGCTCCTCTGTCCTGGATTCTCCAGGCAAGCATACTGGAGTGGGTTCCCTTCTTCAGGAGATCTTCCTGACCCAGGGGTTGATCTCGGGTCTCCCACATTGCAGACAGATTCTTCACTATCTGAGCCAACAGGGAAGCCTCAAAATATTTATTTAGTTGCACTGGGTCTTAGTTGCGGCATGTGGGCTCTAGTTCCCTGACCAGGGATCGAACCTGGGCTCCCTGCATTGGGAGAGCAGAGTCTTAACCACTGGATCACCAGGGAAGTCCACAAAGTGAAAGTCGCCAGGCTCCTCTGACAATGGGATTGTTCAGGCAAGAATACTGGAGTGAGTTGTCATTCCCTTCTCCAGAGGATATTCCTGAGCCCGGGATCGAGCCTGGGTCCTCTGTATTGCAGGTGGATTCTTTATCATGTGAGCCACCAAGAAAGCCCATGTTATCTTGGTTAGTTACAGCAGCCCTGAGAGAGAGGAGTTGTCACTTGACAGATCAGGAAACAGAGGCTCAGAGAGGTTCGAGTGACACAGCTAGTTAAATCACTGAGTCAGAATTAAACTCAGGCCCATCAGCTCTAAAGCCAAGAAGCTTTTATCCTGCTGCCCTGTGGATCCTGACTCCAAAACCCACCACATCACAGTCACAGCTGTGACCAGTCACAGGAAAGCAAACAGTTCAAGATCAAATAATTATAATAAAGTATTTTTTCCTATCCATGAAGTACACATTTGTTACCTCATTTAAGACATATGAATACATTTGAGATTAGTTTCCTAAATACTCAAACCCAGGATTTTACAGATACAGAGGTTTAAGTTATGCAACTGCAGGACTGCCCTGGCTCAATCCCTGAAGGGGCAGAGCCTGAGGCTATAATCTTTTCCTTTTTACACTCTGATCCAAAATAAAACCAAATGTGAAAAGGGGGAGAGTGGGACCTTAAATTAATATTCCCAGAATTAAAAGGAATACTACTCTGAACTTTACTGTTCTCAGCACTAATTAGCATTTTCAATTCAACATGTCACGACTGTCCTTGCTTGTCGCCTACAGATACAGGAGCTTCATTCAGTTCCCATGGAATGCGGGCACGTAGACTTCCAAGAATCAATCAGGTTTTACAAGTGCTTTGTTTAAACTGTTAAAATAGTAAGTGATGTAGTAACAGAGACTCCGCACAAATGAGACTGCTGCTGCTACTGCAAAATCACTTCAGTTGTGTCCTACTCTAACTGGTGCAAAAGGGTAGATTTTACAACTAGCCTGGCTTTGTACAGAGAAAAAAATATTAGCAGAAAAATCACCAAATGTACTGAAAAATCATAGGTGGAAATGGTACCACTCACTCATCATTGCTATGAACCAAACAGGCCAATAGGCCCTTGAGCAACTGCTGTTTTCACCCCACTCCCACAGTACACAATGAATTTATGTCTGTTTGTCTTTCTACCCTGGCTGCCTGGCTGGCACCAAACCATGAGCACGAAACAGAGTTAAACCTGCTGATCTGCAGGAGAGTTAGCTCATGACTTGGGCCTCGTTGTCGAGATGTTATATAAGAGACTGAACACATGTAGGCACACGCATCCCACACATACCCTTCAGGCTGCTGTTCATATTTATGCTACCCAAGCTTTTGTGACCACAAAACTGGAAAACAGCGATAGTTCCTGAGTGAATCTAAGAATTGCCTCTTGCAAAGAGAAATCTGCTTCATCAGTGAGAAAGCATACCTGGATTTTCCTTTCTGAAAGCCTAGTGAGCTTTACAAAAACGTTATAGAAATGGTAAAGGGGCTGATTTGCACTAATCAAGGACTGTAGCTGAAAACAAAAATCACTACTGCTGGATCACATGACCAGTCACTGGTAAATTACAGTTCTATATCCATATAAGTTACTTTCCAGTGGGGCCCAGAAGTGCCAAAATGCTTTCCCACATTTCTATATTTGCAGAGACTATTAATTCTTCAAAACTCCTAGATTTCAGTAATCTTTTAAATACTTTATGCATCTCCCCAAAGCAAGCTGCAATTTACTGCAAGCAGGAGCTTTAGAAATACATATTGTAATGTAATTTAAAAAATCTTAGCTGGTTTGAAAACGACAAAGCCAGCATAGGTGGATGTGAAATCAAAACAACTCCTAGGGAACAAAAGGTCCCAGATGGTTCTCTGCCATCCCCTTCCTTGAAGTTAAAAGGCTTCCTTACAGTTTCCTAGAATGATGCTACTTCCCGATGGCATATGTGGCCATAAAGGCACAACATTGTGCCATCTTGCAGCATTAGGCTGAGCTGGACAAAGAAATACTGCACAAAGGCAGACTGACTCTATGAAAGGAAAATAAAGTAGGTTTGCTTTGATCTTCCTTACCACCTTTTGTTGAGCTTCCCTGGTGGCTGAGATGGTAAAGCATCTGCCTGCAATGTGGGAGACCAGGGTTCGATCCCTGGGTTAAGAAGATCTCCTGGAGAAGGAAATGGCAACCCACTCCAGTACTCTTGCCTGGAGAATCCCACGGATGGAGGAGCATGGTAGGCTACAGTCCATGGGGCCGCAAAAAGTCAGACACAACTGAGCGAGCTTCACTTCACCACCTTTTGTTAACAGGTTTATAAGAAAAAGGGCTTCCCTTATAGCTCAGTTGGTAAAGAATCCATCTGCAATGCAGGAGACCCTGGTTCGATTCCTGGGTCGGGAAGATCCCCTGGAGAAGGGATAGGCTACCCACTCCACTATTCTGGCCTAGAGAATTCCACGGACTATATAGTCCATGGGGTTGCAAAGAGTGGAACATGACTGAGCAACTTTCACTTACAAGAAAAACAGTGAATACTACCCTAGTAGTTATGTGCCATCAATCAAGGAGTACCAGGTTCCTGCCATGCCTTTTGTAACATTTCTATAAATCTTTGCTGCATGAACATTTCATGGTGCTAGCAAAGTCCACTTTCCCTTGTCTGCTCTGTCATAAACAAATGTAAAACCCTGAGGGATCATTTATCTGATCGTATGGTACAGATACTAAGTTTTCTTTAAAACCTTTCCTAAACATTAGATATCACTAGCTAAGTTGCAAATGTTATAAAACACCACATTAAACTTTAACCCAGTACCATACGCTAGAGAACCTTTAGGCTTTCCTGTTCATTATTCTCAGTGGTAATACTTTATTAATATACATCACATGGGCTTCTGAATTCCTTGACCAAAAGTTAAAATGCTCATGAAAGGTCCTTTCCTTTAATGATGACAGTCTCATGAGTTTAGATAACCAATTTTAGAGATTCAAAATGAGGCAAAGAAATCAATCATTGGATTCAATAGAAGAATGAGACAGATGGCCAGAGCAGTGTTTCTTAAAATCACCTAATCCATCACTGCTCTATGAGCAAATCACATGTTTAATTTTTGAACCACACAATTAGAAAGACAAGAAAACTAAGAAACAGGCTCCTCATTTCTAGGAGTTTTGGTAAAACAAAGATGCAAGATGAGGTGCTCTGGCGGATGACACTGGAGGGCAGGCAGGTGCCAAGTCATATAATTGTTCTCCCAAACAAGGACAGGGGCATCACTGAGGAGTGGTAATGACTAAATGTGTGATTCAGATGGGCCAGTCTGGCAGCTGTGCTTGGATGCGTAGGAAGGAACAAGGAGTGAGACTTAAGAAAACCTTGTCACATAATAACTTTGTCCAAGTGGAGAAGAGGGATCTCAAGCGGTGGCTGGGAGGAGAGAAAGCAAAAGACAGAAATACAAGAATCACTCATTCACTTTTTTTATACAGGCATTCCCCGGCATGTGGAAGACTTATGCATGGGAGTGAGCGTGGATATACCTACAGTCCAAATAAAAGCTGAGATGTAGGCAGTGGGAAGAAAAGGTTAATGTTTTTATGAAAGACGCAGATGAGAACGGAAGGTTTTACATCTGCAGAAAAAACAAAGCTGAGTGATGGTTCGAATCAGGATCAAAATGATCAATGGTTTGAAATAATGGACTATAGCTAAAAAGATGGGTTTAGTTGTGATACATATGAACACCTCTTCTTGTACTAAAAAGGAACAACTGCACAGGTACAAAATGAAGACCTACCCCAGCTTCAGCAGACACAAGGAAGGAAGATCCTCGGACAGCAAGCTTCCTACACTTCACTGTGAGGAGGCAGTGACCATCCTGACCACATCATGTGGCACTGGGTCAGAGGAGCAAGCCTTCTCCATTTCTTGGTCCTCAGATCACATGGTCTGAGCTCGATATTTCAAATGGGATGAGAAATAAGAACCTATTCAGAAAAGAAGCTAAGATTTATAAAGATTCAAGCCTGTAACATAGGAGGATCATTGGAAAAACAGTTCATTTACTCTGGAGAAAATAGGACTCTGGAGGAATAAAAAGAATGGATTTAAAGGCGAACTTTCAGTGTAGTTTAAGCACACAGACTGAGGTTGGGTGATTGGAAGTTACCAAATGTAACGATCTGGGCCTTCCATCATCAAGGACACTGGAAGTTACCGAATGTAACAATCCGGGCCTTCATCATAGAGGACAGTCCTGCACAAACACTGATCCCTGGTGATATGTTGGGCTAATGCACGGTACACAGTTGGAGTTTCAGACTCTAGAGTCCCTTCTGATCCCGCCATTCCGTGACCTGACGAAAATGGAAACTCAAGCTACATTCTCAGGGAAAACAGTCAGGCAGAGAGAAGAGCCCAAGAGAGGTTCAAATTACCCTCTTCCTTGCTGTCACTGACTTTCCACACTTAAACTTCACAGGGCTTCACTCTGTAGGCAGCTCTGCAGCCGTATTGCTTTACTCATTCAACTGATGCCCCCCAGAGGTTTCAGACTTAAAGCTAAATAATGCAAACAATGGAAGCCTCCCTCAGTGGGTGTGCAGATAGCAGAGGCCCGTGCTATGATTCCAGCACCTGCAGCTCGCAGACCTCCCTCTTCTCTCACCCACCCACAACTTACTGAAAGCTACTGGGTGAAAAACTCTGGGGAAGGGGGCGTAAAGGTGAATAAGACGCACAAGTTTGCCTTTCACGACACAATTTATTACGGATGGCTCACTGTGGCTGTGTGACTTGAGAGATGACATCTAAAGGTTTGTGAGTGAAAAGGCAATAAATATAAGCCAATTTAGTTTATTACTTTATGGACATTTTAAGGTGAAAGACAGTCCTATGTCTTTAGGCCAGTGAAGAACAGAACAGCTCAAGAACAATGTGTTTCAGACTCTGAAACCTACCCCGCCAATCCTTACCCTCTGCTGCTCTTCCCAATTCTCCTAACACAAAAACTGACATCAATTGGGATTTTTTTTTTCCAATTTGGGAAGGTTTAATATCCTCTTTTAACCTTAAGATTAAAATTTTCTCTCAAAAGGTAATTTAAGTGTTTTGCATAATTTTAGAGGTAAACCCTTGGTTTTCTTTCTGTGGGTCGACATATCAGTCAGGGTTCAGTTCCGTGTCTTTGGAGAAAAATATAATATGTAAAATACATATGCTAAGTCACTTCAGTCGTGTCCGACTCTTTGCGAACCTATGGACTGTAGTGCACCAGGCTTCTCTGTCCATGGGATTTCCCAAGCAAGAATACTGGAGTGTGTTGCCATTTCCTTCTCCAAAATATATATAAAGAGATTTATTTTAAGGAAAAATAGCTGCTGCAGTTGTGGAGGCTGGCAAGTCCAAAACTGTAGGGAAGGCCAGCAGGCTGAAACTCAAGCATGACCTGTATGTTACAGCCTTGAGGCAAAATTCTTCCTTCTCTGGAAAACCTCAGTTTTCACTCTGATTGCCTTCAATGATTGGATCAGACTGTCTAGATTATCGAGGGTAAGCTTCTTGATAAAGGAGGAGATATTTAAAGTCAATTGACTGTAAATGTTAATCATATCTGCAAAATACCTTCACAGCAACACCTACTCCAATGTTTGACCAAACTGGGCCCTGTAGCCTAGTCAGGTGACACATAAAGTTAACCATCTCAGTCAGTGACCCCAAGAAGAAGACCCTATTCCCACGCTGAAATAAAGCATGTCAGAGGTCTACCTGTCAATGATCATAACCTTCATTGAATAGGCTGGATACTATCTACTCAAATCATTTCCTGTATTGCAATGCTCTATGAAAATAGTATTCATAAACTGGACACCTCAGAATAAATCCCCCTGTATTTTCACTGATGATTTTTTACCGAGACTCCAATACAGGTTGGCTTCAAAGCATCAAATAAATCCTTTTTTATCATTATAAGAACAAAACAGCCTGGTTGTATAAAAATTAAATGGTCTATAAAGTATAGATATGAAACTTAAAGAAATCCTTCCTACTGTTTCAATTAGAGGAAACTATGGCAGAAAGTGAAGAGGAACTAAAAAGCCTCTTGATGAAAGTGAAAGAGAAGAGTGAAAAAGTTGGTTTAAAGCTCAACATTCAGAAAACGAAGATCATGGCATCTGGCCCATCAGTTCATGGCAAATAGATGGGGAAACAGTGGAAACAGTGTCAGACTTTGTTTTTTGGGGCTCCAAAATCACTGCAGATGGTGACTGCAGCCATGAAATTAAAAGACACTTACTCCTTGGAAGGAAAGTTATGACCAACCTACATAGCATATTCAAAAGCAGAGACATTACTTTGCCAACAAAGGTCTGTCTAGTCAAGGCTATGGTTTTTCCAGTGGTCATGTATGGATGTAAGAGTTGGACTGTGAAGAAAGCTGAGCGCCAAAGGATTGATGCTTTTGAATCATGGTGTTGGAGAAGACTTGAGAGTCCCCTGGACTGCAAGGAGATCCAAACAGCCCATTCTGAAGGAGATCAGCCCTGGGTGTTCTTTGGAAGGAATGATGCTGAAGCTGAAACTCCAATACTTTGGCCACCTCATGCGAAGAGTTGACTCATTGGAAAAGACTCTGATGCTGGGAGGGATTGGGGGCAGAAGGAGAAGGGGACGGCAGAGGATGAGATGGCTGGATGGCATCACCAACTCGATGGATGTGAGTTTGAGTGAACTCTGGGAGTTGGTGATGGACAGGGAGGCCTGGCATGCTGCAATTCATAGGGTCACAAAAAGTCGGACACAACTGAGCGATTGAACTGAGGTGAATGGCATGTAGATATATATGGAAGGAGAGATAGTGAAATAAAACACATTTTTCATGAGAAGATAGTGTGCACGAAGATTTAAGGTACTAAACTTTACATAGTTATTGATTTATTTGTTAACTAGAGCCAACTCTGAGCAAAGATGAATTATACAATTCTCTGGCACAGTTCTGAAATCAACCTAGTGGAAGGAAGGGACTAACAAATGCTAAAGTATAAAGTGCTGGTGGGCAAGTTTGCGGTTTGGTCATTTTTATTCAGTTGAAGGCTCCCAGTGAAAGGATTAGCAGATCCATTGTAACTGTGTGCAACCAACCAGAAGCCTAAACCTAAATTATACAGGTACAGACTTCCCTGGTGATCTAGTGGTTAAGACTTCACCTTCCAATGCAGGGGGTACAGGTTCAATCTCTGGTCAGGGAGCAAAGATTCCACATGCCTCAGGGCCAAAAAACCCAAACATTTAAAAAAAAAAAAAAAAGCAATATTATAATAAACTCAATAAAGCCTTTAAAAATGGTCCAAATCTTTAAAAGTAAATAAATTATACAGGTAAGAGAGAAGTATACTTGGGTTAAATAGCCAGCCCAGAAGCTTTCAAAATTTGCAAGTGCTAAATAAAAAATGTCCCTAATGCATCAAAGTGTGTGCTAGTCACTGAGTTGTGAAATGTCCCTAGTGCATCTAAGTGTGTGTTAGTCACTGAGTCATGTCCAACTCTTTGTGACCTTGTGGACTGTAGCCTGCCAAGAATTCCTCTGTCCATGGGATTCTCCAAGCAAGAATACTGGAGTGGGTTGCCATTTCCTGCTCCAGGGGATTTCCTGACCCAGGGATAGAAACCGGGTCTCCTATATTGCAGGTGGATTCTTTACCATTTGAGCCACCAGGGAAACTCAATGCATCAATAATCACTTAAAAAAAAAAAAGATATGAAGTACTTCCATGTAGATATTACTAGCAACCCAGTTTGTTTTTTGATAAACACAGTTTCTTTTTGTCTTGCCTAACTTAGGGCCATCAAGATTTCAGGGGGCTCTTACATAGAAATAAACAACATCTCAGAAGGATGGATGAGTTGATAAGGACACTCAAGGCACCCCAAAACCTCATCTCTAAAACCTTTTACCTTACACATCCATGTTCTAAGCCCTCATTTTAAAATTCATGTACACTTCAGACAGGCTACTGAGGAAGGATTACAATGCCAAATGAGACTTGGCAAACTTCCTAAAATATCACAAACACACCATTTTGCCTTTTTATCATAAGGCAAAATAGCTACTCTTCCATTGTTAAAGGTACTAAAATTTTGGCTGTATTAAAAAAAAAGGCTGTTACAAATACATGCAATAGTGCAGAAAGGAATCAACCTCATAATAAAAATCTCTTCTCCCTCTCAAATTTTTTTCTTGCTGGAGATAGTATTACCTGGCTCCACAGGCACAGAAGAAGAGACTCACCCTGAACCCCTGAAACAAGAGGCACCCATGTCTCCCTAAAGCACAAAGCCAGGCTGCATCCAGTTCAGTATAAAAAGACTTTGTCCTTGCTTTCTGTTTACAAACCAAAAGAGGGTGGTTTACATAACCAAAGCTGTTTGCTTTAAAAATAACTGCAACACTGAAAATTGTTCCATGAATTGTTTTTAGGTAGGTACATCAGTAACAGAAAACCATGTGCTCTAGACAAGAAAAACCCATCATACACCTCAGAGCAGTGTGAACTCAACTTCACAGGTGTCCAAGAGCCATACACTGAGTCCTATTTCTGAACCAGCAGCCAGATTTAGAATAGCCCTTTTCTCTTCCCTCCTGACATTCTATGCTCCTCCTCTTCCAAAACCTTCTTGAATGACTCCTTTATCACCTTCACAATGACATGAGGTTCTAATCATGTGTATGGTTTAGACTTGTGTTGTACAAATTGGTGGATGATGGGGACTCTTTTTTTTTCCCTCCATGCTCAGGGTAGCAGGCAAATGTAAATAAACAAGATGACATTCTCAAAGCTGACTACTTCAAATACAGTTGGACTACCAAGAAATTCAACTAGAAATGCCAAACTAGTGTTCTTTCCCATGAGGCTTCATTGGATTGAAGACTACGACATTTGTCCTCTCATAGGTCTCCTTAGCTCCATTTCCCTTTTCTCTATTTTCATGCTTTCTTTCTGCTGCTGCTGCTGCGTCGCTTCAGTCGTGTCCAACTCTGTGCGACCCAACAGACGGCAGCCCACCAGGCTTCCCCGTCCCTGGGATTCTCCAGGCAAGAACACTGGAGTGGGTTGCCATTTCCTTCTCCAGTGCATGAACGTGAAAAGTGAAAGGGAAGTCGCTCAGTCGTGTCCGACTCTATCGACCCCATGGACTGCAGCCCACCAGGCTCCTCCGTCCATGGGATTTTCCAGGCAAAAGTACTGGAGTGCAGTGCCATTGCCTTCTCCGGCTTTCTTTCTATTGTACAGCTATTTCTTCAACTTGTATTTTACTTTCTGATTCTCAGCCTGGGGCTTAACACAAAGTCTCTGGACAAGGCATGTGGATGCATCTTGCTATATACCAACAAGAGCATCTTCACAGAGATGGTAGATGGTAGGAAGCCACTGTTGCAAGATAAATTAATGGGTTTGTTCTAGTGTTAAGCATATTATATAATAATGTCATTTTCAATATTAATTTTTTTCACTGAAGAATGATACAAATTTTAAGAAAGGATGGCAAAAAGCATATTTGTTCAATTAGCACAGTATCTACTGTATATATAAACACAATCTGAAGTCATCTAAACCCAGGACCCCCTGAAGGAAGTAACATTTTAAGATTTACTAAGTTCAAGATATAAAAGTCTAAATTGCAAGGTGAAGGAGATAGTGTTTTCTTAGGGAAAATGTCTCTGCACGTGTGCATATCTCACTTTCTCAAAGACACACACTCACATACACAACCAGAATTGGCCTTGTAAATGGAGCCTCTGTAACTTAAGAAAGTCTCTTATAAAATTCAATAGGAAACTGACAAATAAGACAGCTTACTGATATTTTCTCTTTCGTGTCTGTACTTTGAAGAAACCCAAACTTTCTAATGGAAGTTAGCAGAAGGCAAGCTGTATATGCTTCCTCTATTTTCCTCGTAGCGAAAGTCCCTTAGTCGTGTCTGACTCTTTACAACCAATGGAGTATTCAGTCCATGGACTTCACCAGGCTGGAATACTAGAATGGGTAGTTGTTCCCTTCTCTAGATGATCTTCCCAACCCAGGGACTGAATCCAGGTCTCCCACATTGTAGGCGGATTCTTTACCATCTGAGCTACCAAGGAAGCCCAAGAATACTGGAGTGGGTAAGGCTATCCCTTCTCCAAAGGATCTTCCCAACCTAGGAATCAAACTGGGGTCTGCTGCATTGCAGGTGGATTCTTTACCAGCTAAGACATTCAATGAAGTGACAGTGACTTCTTAAGGATATACAAACCAGGCAAGTCCATCTTTGTGGTTTGAAAAGAATGGAAGTCCACCTTTCATGTAAAGTACAATAATCCTATAGCAATCACACTTTAAGAACATTTAGAACTATAATATGTTAATAAAAACACATTTGAATACCATACAAAGGAAACAAAAATAAGCCAAGATGGGCTGGCATGGCTGTCTGACTCAATTACAACACAGTCCATGAGTCTCACAGGCCAGTGTGTCACAGTCTTCTGCTGGGAGGTTGTGTGCGACACTGTGACAGGTGAGGAGCACCCATGTGCTTTGATGACGCTTCCCATACCTGGGACAAGCCAATGGCCCTGTGACCACAGCTGCTGTTAAGCCTGAATCAGCACTATATTTGAATCTCTTATTATGGAGACTTCACAATTAGAAAATTTGCTTAAGGGAGAGCATGCCAGGGTCCACAGTGTCACAGTGATGCAGTACTAATCCTTAATAGTCATGACCACAGTAATTATAACACTTCATGCCTTTGCTGTGTCAGACACTGATCTACATGTTTGACGTGCATTAACTCATTTAATCCTCACTCTATGAAGCTGTTACCAATTTCTCTGTTTTAAAAAGGAAGAAACAGAGGAATGATCAAATAACTTATCCAATATCTCTCAGCTTGTCGGGGTGGGGAGTAGAGCTGAGATTGCAACCCAGGCAGCCAGACCCCAGAGTCCTAGCATAAAGTAATTTGTTGTTGTTTAGTCACTAAATCATGTCCAATTCTTTTGCAATCCCATGGACTGCAGACCACCAGGCTCCTTTCTCCATGAGATTTTCCAGGCAAGAATACTGGAGTGGGTAGTTATTTCCTTCTCCAGGGGATCTTCTCAACCCAGGGATCGAACCTGTCTCTCATATATTGGCAGGCAGATTCTTTACCACTGAGCCACCTGGGAAGCCCCAGCACAAAGTAATAGTTTAGCATCGTCCCTAAATAATTAGGCAGTCAATTCTGAGAGTAAGACTATATGTCTCTCCATGTGCTCAGTTTCAGTATAATCTTGAAGAAAAACAACAACAAAAAAGATCCTCTTCTACAGGGATCATTGCCATTGCATCACCCCTACTGTCCTTTCTGTTTTGGCCTTGTATTTTACAGTTTAGCAGGCACCAGCTGCAAGGAGCAGAAAAGAGGAGACCAGTTCTGCCAACGGAGTAGGCACCCACTCCAGTGCACTTGCCTGGAAAATCCCATGGACGGAGGAGCCTGGTGGGCTGCAGTCCATGAGGTCACAAAGAGTCAGACACAGCTGAGCGACTTCACTTTCACTTTTCACTTTCATGCATTGGAGAAGGAAATGGCAACCCACTCCAGTGTTCTTGCCTGGAGAATCCCAGGGACAGGGGAGCCTGGTGGGCTGCCGTCTATGGGGTCACACAGAGTCGGACACGACTGAAGCGACTTAGCAGCAGCAGTTCTGCCAAAGGCAAGCCCTCTCGGAAAGGGCTTCCAATCACAATGGATGGCACCACAGAGCCTTGCAAGCACACACAACTGCAACTCAGAACTGTCTCTAGAGGTTCTGACACAACAAAATCAGAGACAGTCATGTGAGGTGAGGTTCAAAGCCATAGATGTGAATAATACTATTGAGAAAAATTGCAAAATGAAAAGAGCAGAGCTTTCCAGACCAAGCCTTTGGTAAAATATCATGGAATGAGGAGAAAGAAGAGGTGAAGGAAAGATCAGCCCAGAGGGCACTGGCATCAGGTCAGGTATGAGACGGAAGGGGAGAGCATCAAGGCTAAGGTCATCCTGGTGCCAGTTATTTACAGACGGAAGAAACAAGGGCTGGTCTCCCGCCAGGCACCTGGTGATTAGAGTTCACGGGTCACCATGGAGATCTCTGGGACAATTGTCTACAAAAAGAACCCTTTAGTTATCTACCCGAAACTGAACTTTATTTTGAGGAGGAGGAGGAGGAAGGCAGTGTAGCAACTGAGCAAAGTAGACAAAAAGAAAGCTAATTACTTAACATTGTGTCTACCTGAACATATTCAGATAATAAAGTGCATAAATATGTCCCAGAATATGTGTGTACATATACTTGGCTATTCAAGTGGACTCATACCCATATTTACTTCTCTTTCCTTAGAAAGAAAATGACTGGGCTAAAATAAGAGAGTAAGCTCAATAGTTGGAGGGCAGTAGCTGTTACAATTTTCCAGGTGGTTTTCATAAGACACACTCAACACCTCCAAATTAAACCTAAGGTCAACTGGAAGAGCATTAAGTAGAAATGGATCTAAAGTAGTTATGAATCTTGATTGCACACTGGAACCACCTGGGGAATTTTTCTTTAAATACTGCCACCTGCCTCCTACCCCTAGAGAGTCTCAGATAATTGTCTAGGGTGCAGCATGGGTACCGAGTATTTAAAAGGTCCCCAGGTGATAGCCAACTGAGACTACCCAAGGTGAGTGAGAACCAATGATCTGAACCAACGATGTTCCAGCACATGACCTCAATAAATGGTTCAACAACATGACCTTGTGGCAAGGACGGAGCTATATTTAAATAAACCCAGCAGGGCCATGGGGTGTACTACCTTAGAGCATCTACTGTGAAAATAATCCAACCCAGCAGGAATGACGGAAGCAGGCAACCAGGCCCTGTTTGGTATGTCTGCCGCACTAAAGAGGTCAGGAGCTTCTGGGAAACAGAGGCCTGCCTGGATTAAAACCTTGAAAAGGAGTCAGGTGTTTTCACTACAGCCGATTACTATGCACATTACTGTCCACCCAAACAGGCCTTGTGTTGGGTTGTAGGAACACTAAAAGAAAGGGGGTTCCTTCTAGAATTGCACCTTGGAATTTCAACTTTTCCTAAACTATAACAATGGTGTCAGGGATACAGGTTGTACACGTGGAAAGCTATGCCATAGTAAAAGATATTTCTGTGTACCACAAAGCCAGTTCTAAAAAGGAGACTTTTAGAGCATTAAAAAAGTCACAGTAGAAAGTAAGACATCCCAAATCTCAATACTCTAAACTGAAATATCACAGTTTTACTAAATACGCTTGCAAAGCCCAGTTCATAGATACCAAATGCATTTCACTTAGCTTCCTTTCTGCTTCATTTTGCATACCCACATTCATCTGCAGCAACATGGAAGCAACTAGAGATGATCACACAAAGTGAGGTAAGTCAAAAAGAGACAAATAACAGTTGTGGAGTTTACAATATGCCACAAATGAACCTATCTGCAAAATAGAAATAGACTCACAGACAGTACAGACTTGTGGCTGCAAAGGGGCGGGGGGGTGGGGAGGATGAACTGGGAGTTTGGGGTTAGTAGATGCAAACTATTACCTATAGAATGGAATTGATAGACGACAAGGTCTACTATATGGCACAGGGAACGACATTCAATATTCTGGGATAAACCATAATGGGAAGTATAAAAAACAATGTATACATGTGTATAATTGAGTCACTTTGCTGTACAGTAGAAATTAGAACACTGTAAATCAACTATACATCATTAAAAATTTTTTAAACTTGTTTTTCTAGAAAAGAATAGGCCTGAACACCATACACATTTAGCTTATAGAACCATAGACCATGCTCAGTGATTAAAGGTCCAAAGACATTATCAAGACTTTTGACAAAGCTCTACAAGTACACTTCATAACTGAGAACTGATACTGAGTTGGCCAATATAAATTCTGCCAACAAAGAAACAAGTTATAGTAATACTTCCAACTTTCTTACTGAAAAAAAAAAAAAAGAGGAAAAAAAGTTCCAAATTCTGGAAAGCCATATTTCAAGGGATTGGAAGACAGACCCTAAGCAGGAGAACTTGGACTAGCATGGGATGTGCTGTATGACAACACTCCTGTTCATCATCAACTTCAGCATGGAAACTCCACAAGAAATAAATACTATGGAAAAAAAGAAGCCAATGACATTTGAGCCAAATAAATCCTCATTACACCCTGGGCTCTGGGAGCACCTCCACGGGTTTTCCTGGTTCAAGTGAACATCATGCAGTATCCCGAAGGGCACCAATTTACTTTGAGGTGTACATTGCTTTACTCAAAGAACTTGGTGCAATGTCTAAAAACCAAAACTAAATGTAACAAGTATTGACAAGGATGCAGAGCAAGTAAGACTCATATACACTGCTTGTAGAAATGCAAGACTGCACAGCCACTACGGAGAAAAGTTCATCAGTTTCTTATAAACATGTAGGTACCTGTGAGTCAGCAATTCCACTCCCAGGTATTTCCCTTAGATAAATAAGAAAACCTTGTACCTAAGTGTTTGCAGCAACATTTATACCACCAAAGCCCGGAAATATCCAATGTTTCTGATACCCCCAACACAGTTGAATCTCAAATGCATTATGTTAAGTGAAAAAAATTCAGACTCAGAAGTCTATGTGTAGGATGCCACTTTTATGACATTCTGGAAGAGGCAAAACTAGGATGGTGAGCAGATCAGTGGTTGCCAGGCATTAAGGATAGGACAGCTGGATCACAGAGGAGCCACAAGAGGGAATTTTCTGGGGTGAGAGAACTCTTCTGGATCATTACGATAGAGGTAGTTACATGACTATACATTCGACAAAACTCAATGAATCACACACACCCCCAAAACAATAAGCTGTGTGCATATTCAAAAGTTTTAATAAGAAAAATTTCAAGGATTTTACACTTTTTCTTTTCACCAGTGTATTTTATGGAGAGTCTTTTAAATTGGCTATCTTTACTTTTCAACTGCTAGTCTATTAATCACATAATCTGCTACGTCCCCCACTCTGAAATGCCCCAACTCTGGGGGTGATCAGTGACTACCCAGTAACAGCACCAAGTGCTCTCTTTTCTCTTCAGTGTCTGAATCCTTGACCAGCTCATCCCTCTCCCTTGGCTGGTTCAGCACTGCTCAGTTATGCTTCTCCTACTTTCTGGTTTTCCACCTCCTGTCCTTGAAGTGTCGTCTCACCACCTTTCAGTTTTCCTTGCAGAACCCTCCTCATTTTCAAGGTCTCCATTCCATTCCCCTTATGGAATGAATCTGCCCAGAGTCCCAACCTTCATTTTCTCCTTATTCCCACCCTTCTAGGTGTCCATTAAACATTTTACTTGCATCTCTCCCTTGCAGCTCAAACCTCTGTGTTTAAAGCAGAGGTTTGTCTAGTTCTCCCACCAAAACCTGGTCCTCCTCATGACTATATTCCTGCCGCCCTTAAACAAATGAACCCAACTCAAACTTGGAGTATAACCTTAAATGTCAATGTTTTACCTGCATCCTTGGACACATGCCTCTATAGAATCTTGAATTAAATCATTCTCTTCCCACTTTCACTGCCATGCCATAGTGCCAGCCCAGCGCCTGCCCAGGAGGTTCCTTCAGGAACTTCAAAGCTGGTCTGTACATCACCGCATGCGTTCTTCTTAAGTGCCTCCCCTACTCTACAACACTACTTCAAAATGAGGATCACGTGGGTAGAATACCAATTCCCCTCCTGATCGCCAGAGATTTGGCTGATCTGACTGACTACATGTATGTTCTCATAAACTCCCTCCTCCCCTTGCCCCTGATACCCTTCCCAAAGCAGCAAAATTCAATCAAGGGAATGGCTTTCCTTGATGAAGGGACCGTAGACTTCCAAAATGCACAGCTGAGCACTTGCGCCAGATCTTGCTAATGAAGCTTTCAAGATCCACAGATAGAGAATTATCTAATTTATCACACTTTATCAAGATATGTTATCCTTAGGAGTCATCAACAGTTTCTCATTGCCTGCAGAATCATGTACTAACCTCTGAGCTTGATCACTCAACAATACGGCCTCAACGTGCCTTCATTCCTAATCCGTCTTCTAGATTCTTTGACGCTGAACTTCACACGACTCAATAGGACCCAAATTTTGCTTTTTTCCACATCTGCACCTTTATTTTTCTCTCCTCCCTTCATTCAACTTTATATGCCATTTACCTATTTTAAAAGTTTAAGTTAATTACTATACCCAGTACATCCTCCCTGATGAAAGGCCACAGCTTAGAAGTAATTCTTTCTTCACTGAACTCCTCATAACCCTGTAATTATTTGCTTGTGGGTTTTGTTTTTCTTTTGTAATCTAAGGATCATGTCTTTATCAACCTTTCAGTCACTATTATGTTTTTGAGAAGGTACATATTTCTTGCTTAAATTATTCTAAACCTTAATATTTTCAATTCATATTAATAGACTTGAGTTAAAAAAAAAAAATAGCCCCAGGGACTTCCCTGGTGGCTCAATGGATAAGAATCCACCTGCCAATGCAGGGGACATGAGTTCGATCCCTGGTCCGGGAAGATCCCACATGCCACGGAGCAACTAAACTTGTGTGCCACGACTACTGAAGCCTGCATGTTCTAGGGTCCGCAAGTCGCAACTACTGAAGCCCATGCAGCCTAGAGCCTGTGCTCCACAAGAGAAGCCACCTCAGTGAGAAGCCTGTGGCACCACAGCTAGACAGTGGCCTACATGCAACAGTGCAGACTCAATACAGCCAAAAAAACCCTTTCAAATGATTATTTTTCATGCCCCAGGAGATGAAGATGTTAGAATTCTTTTTTACAGCACATGCCAATGTAAATTAGTGATTCACACACATGCCTAACTAACGCATCAATTAAATGCAGGCTCCTGAGCCTAAAGGCCTAGTCTAATAATACTTCCCTTCTGCTTAGCAAGATGTATAACTATATTAACTAAAATATAACAGGGGAAAAGTTATCTATTCACCCGAATGAGGCATTACTAGCTCTAGGATGTGAATTTCAAAATGGATGAGTTTAATGCCATCTGAACCCCACCTAACAATTTTTATTTGCAGACCCTGAAATGTAAGATCTCAAATACCACTTTATAATTTGGAAAAAACACAGTGAAGAGTCATGAACAAGATCACACAAAAGGTCAATGTTTTTCCACAGCGCTGCCTGCTAACGAGAGAAAAAGCCCAATTCCAGGTTCTAAGTGATTTCCCCCAAAGGAGTGTCAACAGATTTCACAGGTCATCGGTATTAACTTATCCCCAGTGTATGAAAGTGTGCTCTCACGGATTAGTCAAGAGCAGCTCTAGATTTGGTTTTAATTAAATAGGCTTTTTTTAAGGAAGTTATTAAATTGACAAATTAGCTCTGCACACTCACTTTCACAGTTCTTGAGCACTAGTATAAAATTAAATACACAAAGCCTGGGCAGAGGCAATTTCGTGAATTTCAATCTGTTACACAAAATAACCTGAATAGACTTGACATCCTCTAGTGGTGAAACTGAAAACTTGTTTCCAAGTCAATTATTTTGCTCAGTTCTTGCCTACGATTGGTTATGGCAACACAAGTGGAAAGAATGGTTCGTTTTAAAGAAAAAATAAAAAATTCATCATAAAGAATGTGACTTGACTACTTTTGAGTAGAAAATAAACATATGCTGACAGAAATACAGTTCTGAATGCTGAAAGAAATATGATTTTTATATTCTAATTTTCAATATTCTTTAAAAAGTCTCATTTTATAGATGGTATACTGCCAATTTCAACCCATCTTTGATACACACACACACACACACACACACACACACACACACACATAATAATGAACACATTACAGGTGTTACTTTTATAATCACCTGAGATTCTAATCTAAATTGCCCTAAAGTTGGACCACAGTCTTTTCAGGGACAGAAAAACTAAGACATTTAAGAATGGGCTCTACCTCCTAATAACCTAACGTGCTGTACGTGCTCAAGTCACTCAGTCATGTCCAAATCTTTGCGACCCGATGGACTGTAGCCTGCCAGGCTCCTCTGTCCGTGGAATTCTTCAGGCAAGAATTCTGGAGTGGGTTGCCATGCCCTCCTCCAGAGGATCTTCCCAACCCAGGAATCAAACCCAGGTCTCCTGCATTGCAGGTGGATTCCTCACCATCGGAGCCACCAGGGAAGCCCAATAACCTAATAACCTGATCTAAAAGGGAATAAAATGAATCCTTCAACAAATGTTGCCCTTTAAGGTGGCAATGTTCTCCTCTTGATGGTAATAAAAGACAGAAATTCCCACCCCATCCCCCAAAACCTACCTCAATATAATCCTGTAATTATTAAAAAAAAAAAAACTTGCAGCATTTGTATGTTAATATTAAATACATCCACAAGAAGAAAAGTACTACACTGAAGTTTGATATTCAGGTATAGGTCACATATTTTAAATATATGAAAAACTTCCTAAGTTGTTACAATCCTCAAACAACTGCCAACCAGATTTAAATATATTTTTTTCACCTTTATTCTTTCTTTGGCACCTAATCACAAAGGTATTCTGACCATGAAAAGCCATAACAGTAATCCAGGGGTAGAAAAATAGGAAAAAGATGTGAGCCAGAAATAAGCTTAGTTAAACTATGGTGGTTTAGTCACTAAGTCATGTCCAACACTTGTGATCCCATGAACCGTAGGCTGTCAGGCTCCTCTGTCCATGGGATTCTCCAGGCAAGAATATTGGAGTGGGTAGCCATTTCCTTCTCTGGGGGGATCTTCCCAGCCCAGGGATCAAACCCTGGTCTCCTGCATTGCAGGCAGATTCTTTATCAACTGCTGCTGCTGCCAAGTCACTTCAGTTGTGTCTGACTCTGTGCGACCCCACAGACAGCAGCCCACCAGGCTCCCCTGTCCCTGGGATTCTCCAGGCAAGAATACTGGAGTGGGTTGCCATTTCCTTCTCCATCTTTATCAACTAAACTACAGTTATTCAAAAGACTATATATAAAACTTGTCCTTTGGAAACTGAAGTTTCCAGGAAGAGATGTGAAAGAATTGTTTTCTATGAAGGAGATGGTTAAATTGCCCTTTTCATAAAGAAAATAGTTCACTGACAGCCACATGGTTGATTTGTATGTTAATTGTTAGAAGCATGACCAGTTCCTTGGTAAACATGCCTGAGCACTGAATAAAACTAGTTTGTAATTCACTAACATCTGAAAATCTTGTTCATGTGCAAATTCTAGGAAATGCTTATTTATTATTTTTAGCATAAAACGTGTGTATTAACTCACTGGAACAATTTTGCTTCAGAAGCAGTTTTTTTGTTGTTGTTGCTGTTGTTTTTTCCTTTGTGCAGATTAGGCACCAAACCGTTTATATTCTTAATGAGGATACTGCCCTCCTGCTGCACTAACCCTCAGAACCCAGTTTATCAAGTTCCCTAAAGCATTTACAAAGGCACGTCCTCTTAGCCACCCCTTCCCCACCCCAAACCAAAATAATGACCTGCCAATCTTTCAAATACAGTAAGACAAAATAAATCACCCTTCAGGAAGTAGCGTGACTTCAAAGTAAACAAGTTCAAGATTCCTTGTCTTAATCTCAGGTATTAAGTCTTCAGACTTTAGGTGCCCCGACTCTACGTAGCTGAAAAGATTCATTTGCAAATACGGTTACAGCTTTCCCGGACCTGTCGCATTAATAGAAGCACACCTTCTAAGTCAATACCTCTCTTTTGAGGGCGGAGGGAGTCTCAAATTTAGGTGACAATTGTTTCCGATTATGTGTAAGCAGAAAACTCAACTTAATTGGGGAGCCTGCAATTGGCACGGCTTTTTTAAAATAAGAATCTGCCTCATCGCCCCCAAGTGTAGGAAGGTACCAGAAACAGTTTACTGGCCAAGAATAGAAGAGGGGACTAGAAAAGAGAGGTGGATCTGCAAGAAGAAATGATCTCGAGGGGCGGGAATCGAGGGGGGCGGGGGAGACTTAATGCTCTCGGGGATGTGAGCTCCTGCCCCCAACCGCGGCTTGGAAGTGGAGGGAGGGGGGTTCCTCTGTACCGCTTTCGGAGGGGCCGAGACGATGTTCCCACCTATGGTTGGTGCACTGACTGAAAACATGAACTGTTGAGGATCCTTTCAAGTTAGCAAATCTCTGAGACCCCCACCACCACCCGCAGGCCTCCACCATCCCGAAAGCAGCCCCCTGCTTCCCAACCCCCCGATCTCAGTCTTCTCGTGACCAACGTCGTAACTGCGGACCCCAGGACAATCGCTCCGGAGCTCTGGGCTGCGTCCGCCGTGTCGGGCGACCCCGGCACCCGGCGCGCCAGTTAAAGCGAGAAGGTTTGCGCAGAAAAGGATAATCCTGCGAGCCGCACCTGGACAAGGATTTTCCGGCTGCTGGTTTGGTTGGGGGAACAGGATTTCCCCATTCAACCGAATTAGACCCTGACTGGCAGGTGGGAGAGGAGGACCGGCGTCTCCCTATTTCCTCCTCCAGCCCGCGCTCCCTGGCGCGCTTCCACCTGTTGGGGGAAGTCGAGCTGGAGCGCGAGAGGTGCGGCCCTGGCTGCGGCCGGGCGCCAGCGAACTTGGGCGCCGGGGCCGCGCGATCGACGCGCGGCGGCGGAGGGCGGAGAGCCAGCGCGCTCCGAGCCGGCCGTTCCGGGCCGCGGCCGGGCGGGGGAGGGGAGCGCCGGCCCCACGCGAGCCCCGCAGCCCCGCTGGCCGCCCTCCCGCCCGCGCCCGCCCGACCCCCACCTGCCCCCGCAGCTCAGTCACCTGTTTCGCTCTGCGCGACGCCATCGCCGCCCGTGTGGCTGTCGCCGCCCGCTCCCAGGTCCGCCATGGTGCTCCGATGACGCGCCCGGAGAGCCGCTCCGCCCTCTTCCTCGGCTTGGCTCCCGCCGGCCCCCCGCCTCCCGGCCCGCGGCCCAGACAGGTGAGCGCCGTCAGGGAAGGGCGGAGGAAGGAGGGAGCGAGCGCTCGCTAGCCCGCGGCGGCCTGCACCCGGCGCGCCCCCTCGTGGGCAGGTACGGCGTGGCAGCCGCTCCGGCTGACGCGGCTGGGTTTCCGCAACCAGAGCAGTGGGCGGAGTCAGGCAACCTGGGCTGCGAGCTTCTGGTCCCGGCTGCCCGGCTCCTCGAGGTCTGCAGGGGGTTCGGGGACACTTGGTGGCGCTAGGAACTGGGACGCTCTGAGGATCCGTCGAAATGAGGCGAGAGCATCCGGAAGGCTCTATCCCTCTCTGAGCTCCGAGGCAGCCTGATCAATGTTAGACTCGCCAGGGCTGGGGTTCATGGTGACAGCCGCCGAAGACTATCATGCCACGTGGAAAGCCGGACTACACGGGCTGGATTCGACTCAGCGGCCTAGTCTTCATCTGCGTTTTAGCACATAACTGCCGACGACCTGTCTTTTCACCAGGCTTCTGTATCTGATGTTCCCTAGGGCACACAACTTTGTGCCCAATGATGTAGCTTTTCTTATTCTTGACTTCCGATTAGCAGCTTACCTTGTGACTCGTGGCTGGCTCCGGAAGACCAGGAGAAAAAGCAGTAGGCAACAATTTCTTTCTTTTTTAAGAAACAGATTATTAGCTGCAGAGACATCAATTTCTTCTCGCAAATAAACGTTAAGCAACAAATGCTGAGGGGGGGGGGGGGGAAGTAGCCTGTATAAATGGAAACATAAAGGAACAAAATGGAGCAGAGATCAGTTCTACCTGGTTACACAGAGATGCAGTCCCACAGCCTTGGTTGGCTGAACACAAGTCACAAGCTCCCAACAGTTTAAAATCCTCTTAAGGACTTCAGCAGAATCTAGGGGAGCCCAAGCGTGTCTGAGAACAGTGTTGGATTTCTTGGTAGGGTGACAACTCTCACCATCCTTGCATGCACATCCTGCCACTCTGAGCCCAGGAATGGACTGGTTTTATTTGGTTTACTGGGTCATTGGCTGATTAGGTAGAGGTTTTCATTAAGGGACACGTGCTGCGGTTTGTAGTTATGGATTTTCCCTCGGTGCTATTTCTATAGCAGACTAGGCAAACTGATCATTTGGCAGCTTGACCTTCCTAAATCACATTCAGATCACTTAGCGCTCTTCTAATCAATGAAAATTAAGCCTCAGGTGGTGGTTTTAGACCTCAGCTTGGGTCCAACCAAAGGTATTTTTTAGTAAATTAAGTCACCAGGGTTTAAGACACTTTCCTTTGAACATCAGAAAGACTCTGAATTCTCTGAAAGAAAAAGAATCAAGAATCCTCCTTAGGAAAAGGAGGCCGTTTGTTTTCAATCTTCTGCTATACTATTTACTTAAGTGAACCAATGAGTTCTTTGACTTCCTCCCCTCCCCAAAGTGAAGACTTATTGGTGTGTTTTTGTATGTGTGTTTGGTTTTTATTTCTGTCTGTGCTCATTCCTTCTCCCATTCTTTTGGTAACTTAGGTTTCAGTTTGTCACAAGTTACACAAAAATAAATGCAACAAGAAACACACCAAAATTCTGCACTTAGGCCCTGTACAGACTCTGTATTCCAGAGCCCATGCAGTGTTTGTAACAGAGTGGACTATTGGGTGACTGCGGGAAGGGTGACATCTGTTAAATGTCACCCCACCACATTGTATTTCATGTTGTACTTTACTGAGAACACAGAAGCCATCTGTCCTGAGTGCCCATATCCAACTCAAAACCTTGCCGAATCATCCTGACTCCCTTTTCCAGGGGAGGAGCTGGATGTCCTCAGGCCACTCACTCCCCCTCCTGCCTCCTCTGAAACCTCATCTCTCCGTTATCCCTACTCCCCAAACGCCTCCCCACTCAAGGGGCTCTGCCCCGACAAATACATTCAGGGCTCTCTGATTCTGAAAATTTCATCCTTTGACTTCCCACCCTGCCAAATCTCGTCATATATTTTGTTCACCAAAGGGGATGAATATGTGGACTTTGTGCCGCCATCAGCTTATTATCTTTGTTTAACTGGCTGTGGTCTTTCTTACCTGTCTATAAAAGCTTTCTTGGTCACAAAATCAAATTCCATTATTTTGATCTGTATTCCCCTAGACTTTCTGCAGCACTCAAGCCTGACTGTTTTCCTCTTGGCTTACCCCACTGGCCTGATGTTTCTCACTCCTCTGTGGTCAGTTCTTTTGTCTGTTCTGTGGACTTAAATTCTTCCTCCTTCTCAACTTGTCCCCAAACCTGCCTCCTCCCCAAATCTTAGGCCATAACCTTTCTATCTCCATTCTATTGCTGACAGCCCTCATCTACTGTTATCTCCATCCAAATGACTCCTAAATCGAGAATCTATACCCTGACTTCAGTCCTGACTTCCACCAATACATCCTCAAGGGTCTCTGGACACTCTAGCATGTTCTCTTTTCATGCACATTCTAGCAGGATGCCCTGACATTAATTCAACAGGTCCCCAGACCAGCACCCCCGCCCCAAACTTGCCTATTTTTGAATTCTCCTACTCATGTAGGTTCAACATCTTCATCACTGCCCAAATCAGGGTTCCAAAATTTTGTCAATTCATTGTTTTAATTCCACTCTCTCACTTCGTATCGCTCTGTAGCTTCCACTAGACCCTCATTCACATCTTAAACAGTTTCTGAACTGCTCTGTCCAATTTCCATTCCCTCTAATTTACCCAACACAACTTTACCAAGTTAATCTTCTAACACACACACACACCTTGCTCAGAAAACTTAGATTCCCCATTTCTACATAACTAAATACTAACTTCACTTCCCTCCCTGACCATCCCCCAATTACATCCTGAGCTCTCCTATCCCATTTCCACTTTTCAACTCTGTAATTCATATTTCCAGCCAAGTAAGAGTTAAAATGAGTTAAAATTTGTGTGTGCTTTAGTGCAATATGCAAGTTGTTCACTTTCTCTAGAACACCTTGAAAATCTCTTTCTGCCTTTGTTCTTGGAGCTGTTTGCCAGAATGACTTCTCCAGTCCTAAGTAATTTAATACTTCCTTTCTTCCAAGGCCCAGGTTGAGGTCCACCAACTCAGTGAGACTTATTCCACCTGCCCTGGGTCTCTTGGCAATCTGGTCCTCTGAACTTCTCCACGGTCTTCTGTACTTGTAACTTGTCCAGCCTTTAACATAGACCAGATGTAGTTTGTTACTGCACATCTGCCTCTTCAATCTGATACGAATGACTTGGTGGCAGGGGCTTCGTCTTCTCTTTCTCTGTAGGTGTCCATAAAGTCTGGAGCCATCAATTATTTGATTTGTTGACAGGCTGCAGATGTCCTCAATGACACACGTGCCTGCATTCTGAACCTGATGAGCTCCGTGTCAATCTCTCCTGCTGCTACAGCACCTCACACACAGTAGGCCTTCGAGTGGGTTCACAGTTAATTCCTCTTTGCCAAACTGTGTCATGTAATAGCTTGGGAATGAAAGAAACACAATATGCAATAACAGAACTAGGAGAAAGAGGTCAAACTGTGGTTTAAAAGAAACATTGGATCTATTTTTGAGTCTGCCCCTGGCACCCATGTGAATCTATTTTGTTACAAAAATTTTTCTAGGCTCAGCTCTGGACCTTCACTTTGCTGTAAAGCCTCTCTTGACCCTCTCTGGCAGTTCAATGCAACTATAGCGCTTACTGCATGTACTGTTGTTTCTATTGTTAACTTATCTGTTGTTGTTTAGTTGCTAAGTCATGTCTGATTCTTTTGCAACCCCATGACTGTAACCCGCCAGGCTCCTCTAGCCAAGAGATTTACCATGCAAGAATACAGGAGCGGGTTGCCATTTCCTTCTCCAGGGGGGCTTCCCAACCCAGGAATTGAACCTGCATCTCCTGCACTGAAGGCAGATTCTTTACCACTGAGCCACCAAGGAAGCCTTAAATTATCTGTAGAGCTTTGTAAAAAGACCTCTGGGCCCTACCCCAAACCAGTAACAACAGTTTCTCTGAGATGGTGGTATCAATATATATTTTTTTAAGTGTCCAGATCATGTTAACATGAAGCTGGGTTGAGAATCACTGGCCTTGATCGATGCCAAAGGCCTTTCAGTGCAAAACTTTCATGGAAATTGAGCTATAATGGAATTGCCTTCTTTTGTGACTAAGGCCCAGAATTCTGAAAAAACCTCAAGGATGCTAATCTAGGAATATATTATGAACCATATATAGGTATAGAGAAACATTTGCCCATAGACACAGGGTAGGAAATGGTAACCCACTCCAGTATTCTATTCTTTCTGGGATAATCCCATGGACAGAGGAGCCTGTGGCCTGCAGTTTATGGGGTCACAAAAGAGTTGGACAGGGCTGAGTTACTGAGCACTACTACTACATAGGGTAGGAGGGAGATCCCAAGAGGAGATTACATCATTAAAGAGGTGGCTCAGATAGGTAGCTTGATATGTGTGTGTATGTGTGTATATATATATATATATATATATATATGGTTTTAAAAGAAGCACTTAACCATTACAGGTGGGGATATGAACTGTGGCTTGATAAACAAGTTCTCCTGTCTTTAAGTGTGAGTGAAATGATTTATGATTTCATTTATACCTCACCTCCTTCGAGATTTCTCCATAGGACACAGGACTGTTCCCAGGATTGGGACGGAAGAAAAAAATGCAGCTGTGTTGTTGCAAGTATCAAATAGGAACATACTGGTGAGAACTTTTGCATACTCTAATGCAATATGTAAAACATATACTGTATGCTGATTTTCACATAAAAATAAAGATGACTACCTGTTTTATTAAAGACTGTTCTATATGGATCAAATCATGATACAAGATCAGCTCTGTTATTTCTATATTGCATAATAAACAAGTTCCTCTGTATTTAAGAAAGTTGTTTATGTCATTCATCCATCTAGGAGCTTCAGACTTCATCCTATTCATGTGGGCAGTCATAAAATATAATATATATCTAGCTTAATATAAAAATATTCACCTCAAATATGAGAACTAAAATTAAGGAGACAGAAAATGCAGTGTTCCCCAGTGGGGTGCTATTTGCAGATCCCTTGAGATACACAGTAGTCATCCAAGGTAACTTGGGGTCTTGAGAAAAAGCCACTGAGTTTCTTTTATTCTGTTTTCCATGCCCTCTCTCTCTTACCACTCAGTAGCCCCAAGGAATGATGTGGACATCAAGTTGCTATTTGAATACTTGAAGAGAAGACAGATTCTATTTAATGTGAGAGCTGAAGGAACAGTTAGAATTTCGACACAGTAATTATCTAGATTGCCAAAACAAAATACAAATGCTTTAGAATTTATCAAAACAGTATTTTGAGAGTCTTTTTTACTTTGTAGAGTAAATATGACACAAGGGATAGCTTTAGAACAAGCTAACATGACTAGGATTCAGGCAGGTGCAACTGGTACAGTTCAGTAGTACATAAATGACTCCAACGAATGTACTCTAGACCAGAAACTTAAGTTACAAAATAGAGTTAATATTACAATTAATACAGGTAAGTAAAAACCACTGCTCTCAGATTCTGCACACTTAAAAAAAAAAACCCATAAACTTTATACAATAATCCAAATCACGCACTTCTACTCAGATGATCAGGGTATAATACAAACATACATAAGCCTAAAAAGTTATGGTCACATTTTGGTTTTGTTCCAGTGATGCACAATCACATGAAATGTTCTGTCTGTTTCGTGTGAAATAAACATTTGGCTGAGTTATTATAGCTGCTGAATTAAAAATATTTCCATAAAAATGTTCAGACCAAAATAATCCCAAACATCACAGTGTTTGGGATTATTTTGAGAGTCTTTATAAAGAGTCCTCATGAATCATAGAAACAGAAACAGTTAGGAAATTTCAGTGTATTTCATCTATTCTTTTTTTAACACGAGTAAACAAATACTGGATTTAAAGTGCAGCTTCTTTCTCCTGTCCCTTTGATTCTTCCCTCCCCTAGCAGAAGATCAGGTCTATATTCATTTTTAGAATCTCCACGGGAAGTTGGAAACAAACTGAGTGACAGTCAAGCCTGTTTGTCTCGGAAGTCAGTGATGGCTTTCCACAGTGTGCACAGCATCCCGCCCCTGTGTAAAGACACAAGAACATGGTGAAGAGATGGCTTCACTTGAAACAGCGCCCTTGCAGTATGAAAGTGACTTCTTAGTTTTCAGCAGCTCTGATCAGAACATGAAGATCCCAAAGGCTTGTCAGTCCTGATGTATTCTTTTTGTATATATTTTCTCCTCACCCCTCCACATGCCTTTCACTCTCCACTCCCACAGACAACCAGAGCCCAAAGCATCATTTTAGATTTTCAGCACTTTTGAAATGTGTCTTTCTAGAGGTGGATAGGAGTAATAGTTATATCTGTTATATATAGACATGCTTGGCCTGACGGAGACAACAAATTTTTGTAAGAAACTGTGTTTAGATTATACCATGTTATTTGGATGGCAAATCAGCACCTCATCATGGTATTTTTAATAAGTATGATATGATCATGAACCAAATTAGAGCATTTGGTTTAAAATATCAGCTTTAAGATATCTGCATGGTCTTAATCTGATATGTTATCAAGAAATTCTTCTGGCTGATTTGCATTTCCTAATATGCACATATTGGTTATTAGTGCTCCCAATAATAGCCTGGTCCAAGCAACTCAGGTTACTCAGAGCAGCTGAGAACTCAAGTACTCTACCCAAGACCGGAGAGCTAGTTAGAGCTAGTTAGCAATCAGCTGGGAAGGGCCCCAGGCTTCTTGATCTCAGCCCAGTGCTCTTTCCATCATGATGAGACTGAACAGAAAGAAAAGTGGTACCTTAGTCTCAGGCATTTTAAATCATCACGTGTAACATAGTAGAGAACATCCATTAATGAATAATCCTCAGCCAAAAACTGTGGAGAAAGTAAAATACACACAAAAGTAAGATGTCTTATGCACTTCCATAAGTAGCAAACTATCCATAATGTAAACATTGGCAATAATGAAAAATAAATCTAAAAGGAAATTCAGTAAAGACAGAATCTTTTGGAATTATTAGAAAAAAGTCCCCCCATTACAAAATAATTACAAGGAATTACATCCATACGACTTTTAGGAGCAGAAAGATGACAAGGAACACAGTACTTCTGATTGGTCTTCTGATGAATAGATAAAACTTGCTTGTAATTACATCTGCTGCTTATAAGATAATGTTTGTATTTAAAAGGTTTAGTACTTTGTAGCTTAATTTTTTCCCAGTGGGTAAAATGTGTTGTTTACACTTAATTTCGGAAAACTTTCCGATACTTACTACAAAATCAGAATCCTGAATTTAAGTGAAGCTTTTAATTTTAAATCTTTCAAAAAGGTCAGTGATTTAGTGTGTCATCAATGACTACTCCTTAATTCTTATTTGAGTCTAAGTTAGAGGGGAAAATATTTTGGAAAATTTGATTGGATAAATTTTTCCCAAAGGTGAGAAAATCCTTTTAATTTTTGTAATTTGCTTGCAGATTTCTAAGGAGACTCTTAAATTTTATTAAGTGATCTAATAAATTATCAAGCCAAGAGAAATTCATCTTTTAGTCATTTAAAAAATTTAAATATAAAACTGAAATCAACATAATATTGTATTAAAATAAATAATATATTTCCTATTTATATAAACTATTATTTCTATAAAATAAAAAAATATAACCTCTTACTGCACATATATGTGATCTTACAACATAAAGAAATCTATTCATGCTAACTACAAAAGTTCCCTGTATAATATAGTTTGTATAGAAAGTGTTTATTTCTGATATAAGTTCACTAACTAGTCTATTTTATGAAGTAGCAATAAATAGCTGCTGCCCAGTGGAGTCTAAGAATGTCACATGAGAATTTAAGAGTTAAAAAACGAGAGAAAGAATGAGAAGCAGAAGAACTTTTTCCTTTTAGTTCTTGTCTTGATTTTTCCTGTTCTTCTTTATTTTCCATTAAACAGCATAAAAATCCTTATGGGTTCTGGACCACAGAGCATTTGTCTGCCTCACTGTCTCTGTCCTCCACTCTGAATGGTTTTCCCTTTTTGTCTTTCCCCCATCCCAGAACAGACATACAGTTTATTCCTAAGTATTCCTTTAGACTCCAGCTTGCCAATCATCTTTTCAAAGAACCTTCCCCAACTTCTCCCTCCCTCTGTCTCCTAATACCTGATAATCTTTCCTTTACAGACTTGACCAGGACATAATTATATTTGTACATGTGGAATTCTTTGATTATTGTCTGCCTACCCTAGTCTGTGAGCCTCAGGAAGGCAGGGCTGGGTCAGTTTCTCACTAGTGTCTCCCTGGTGCCTGGCACATAGTAGGCACTCAGCATTAGGAAACAAGTGAAAAAATGTTTGTCTCATAGAATGTTTTCTTTACCCGACTTATAGTGTCTTCATCAGCTCCGTTCTCTCTCAGCCAGTCAGTAAGTTCCGAATCTTCAGTGTTTGTGCCAGGAGAACTGGAGTGACACCCAGGCAACCCAGGAACATCTAGAACAGAATTGGGGTGGGGGAGAAGAAGGGACATTCTTAGCTTCAGAGGTCATTTGATAGTCAACATTTACTGATACTTTAGCAGATTTTTCTCCATCACAGTATAATTAATAGAAACCATTGAGATTGGCAGTCTACAAGATAATATAAATCAAACTCTTTAAGGCTGCTTAATATACTAGTCAGTGGAGAGTCACTAACAATAATTAATGATACTTCCACCTTGTGGTTTCGTATCAATTTTATAGCCTCTTAGAATAAAATGATGCATCAAAATCGTACTGTGTGTTTTTCAGGCAACAAAGAAGAGCATACTTAGCAGAGAACCATATAATAATCTCTTTTTCCACTAGTTGCAGTAATATGGAAGGACCATATATCTGAACAAAAAATAATGATTTTTATTTTCCTCTAAATGGGCTAAATAAGATTGCCTAAAGATTATCCTTCATCCCCAATTTCTCACAGAATAGATTTCTTTAAAGTTCCAATCTATGACTTAAAAAAAAAAAACCTGAGATATAATTGACAAAACATTTTATTAAAGTATATTCAACTTATGACTTGCTATTGCTTTATCTTTATTCTACTTAAGCCTTGTCAAATTATAAAACACTAGAATACATAGAATACAAATACAAAATGACAAAAATAGTATTATATTATTCTAGTAATTTCACTGTGAAATCCTTAAAAAGAAATAAAGACAAAAAAGTGGAGATCCCTATTCACCTCAATAATATATAATCTCAGGAAAAGATAATTATGAGTCATTTTTACTGTACTTGTAAGAAATAATGGTTGGCTACAATTAAGAATTGGAAATTTGTGTACAGCAATCTCTGCCTGTAGTTGTGGTACAAGTGACAGATGCTGAATAAGCCATGATATAAAGTTTGCCTGTTGGCTTTCTAGTTTTCTGTGGCAGTTTGGTTGAACAGTATTACTTTAAAATTTTCTGCTATTCACCTATTGGTTGGGACTTAAGCTTCAGGTGTTTAATTTCTTGGTCTTTCTCTTCAATAGCTTGATGAAGGAGTGCTTGTAATTCTTTCTCTTTCTGAACCAATTCTTCCAGTAATCTGCAGAAGGAAATTATATTGGTTGACAGGATAATGAAGTGGGAGCAGCCACAGAATGACCTTCTAGACAAGGGTTCTCAAGCTATAATGAACACAGACATCCTGGGGTTTTATTGAAATGCAGATTCTGATCCAGCAGCTGGCTGGGGAGCAGGGATGGGTAGGGAGCTCTGAGTTTCTGCATATGTAATAAGCTCCCAGATCCACAGACATCCGAGTTGAGTAGCAAAGCTCTAGAAAGTGTGCTTCCAGACAAGAATTTAAAACTTGCACCCCTAATTGGCTGACAGACTCTTCAGAGATGTTGTTCTGTTTCCTTTTATGACCATAATGGCAAACAAATTAATATATGGTGTTTACCTGCATAGCCCCTCATTAAAAAAGTTGGTCAACATGGGTAATACAATAGGCAATGAATGCAAAGAAGAAAGGTACTTACTTTCTTTTAAACTATGAAAATTTGAGAAGTAACTCTTCCTTGGTGGTTCAGACAGTAAAGAATCCGCCTGCAATGCAGGAGACCTGGGTTTGATCCCTGGGTCAGAAAGATCCCCTGGAGAAGGGAATGGCAACCCACTCCAGTATTCTTGCCTGGAGAATTCCATGGACGGAGGAGCCTGGTGGGTTACAGTCCATGTGGTCGCAAAGCATTGGATATGACTGAGCGACTAACTCTTTCACTTCACAACTATAGGGGAGGTCAGCAACAGTACCTGGCACATAATCAGTCCTCAGTAAATGTTAATGAAGATTGCTTGGGTTGTTGTGTTTGTTACTGTTATTTTTCTGCCTTCTAAGGGGAGCAATGAACTGAGGAAAACCACAGCTGTGTTCCTGGTACATTCAGTTCCCCATTGGTATCTCATACATGCTCCAAAGAAATAAGAAGTATTATGTTACATGGTTCTTACCCATGAAAGGTTCACTGCACAACTGACAGCCAAGTGGTAACCCATTCACCATTCCCATTACTGGGAAAATATTCGAAGTTGTGAAGACAGATGTTCTGAGTTTTTAGAAAACTATCTTTGAATAACTTGAATTCAGAATTGTAATACTTTAAGATAGATGGCACCCCACTCTGGTACTCTTGCCTGGAAAATCCCATGGATGGAGGAGCCTGGTAGGCTGTAGTCCATGGGGTCGCTAAGAGTCGGACATGACTGAGCGACTTCACTTTCACTTTTCACTTTTCACTTTCATGCATTAGAGAAGGAAATGGCAACCCACTCCAGTGTTCTTGCCTGGAGAATCCCAGGAACGGGGGAGCCTGGTGGGCTGCCGTCAATGGGGTCGCACAGAGTTGGACATGACTGAAGTGACTTAGCAGCAGCAAGATAGATGGGGAAACAATGGAAACAGTGACAGACTTTATTTTCTTGGGCTCCAAAAATCACTGCGGATCGTAACTGCAGCCATGAAATTAAAAGATGCTTGCTCCTTGGAAGAAAAGCTATGACAAATTTAGACAGCATATTAAAAAGCAGAGACATTACTTTGCTGACAAAGTGAAAGTGAAGTTCATCAGTCGTGTCTCTTTGTGACCCTGTGGACTGTAGCCCCCCAGACTCCTCTGTCCATAGGATTTTCCAGGCAAGAATACTGGGGTGGGTTGCCATTTCCTTCTCCAGGAGATCTTCCCGACCCAGGGATTGAACTCGGGTCTCCTGCATTGCAGGCAGACTCTTGACCGTCTAAGCCACCAAAAGAATCCATATAGCCAAAGCTATGGTTTTTCCAGTAGTCATGTATGGATGTGAGAGTTGGACCATAAAGAAGACTGAACACCAAAGAATTGATGCTTTTGAACTGTGGTGACTCTTGAGCATCCCTTGGACTGCATGGAAATCAAACCAGTCAATCCTAAAGGAAATCAACCCTGAATATTCATTGGAAGGACTGATACTGAAGCTGAAACTCCAATACTTTAACCACCTGATGCAAAGAGCTGACTCATTTGAAAATACCCTGATGCTGGGAATAATTGAAGGCAGGAGGAAAAGGGGATGATAGAGGATGAGACAGTTAGATGGCATCACTGATTCAACAGGCATGAGTTTGAGCAAACTCCAGGAGATGGTGAAGGACAGGGAAGCTTGGCGTGCTGCAGTCCATGGGGTTGCAAAGAGTAGGACATGACTGAGTGACAGGACAACAAATATAATTATGTATAAGATTATCAAGGTACATTGTTTCATGGCTCTTAACAAGCTCTATTTGTTTTACTTTCTGAGTATTGATAGATTTAACTCAGGACCAGATTCCATTCCAAAAGCTTGCTTCTGCTTCAGTTGACATGGTCTGAAGGCAGCACAGTCCAACTGGAGACAGCCCTGGGATTGTATCCTGGTTCAGCCATAAGCTTCTGTGTTAACCTTGACAAATGACTGAATGCCTCTGGGCTTCAGTTTTCTCATTTGTGAAAAGGAAGAGTAGAACTTTCTGAAAGGATTACTGTAATCATTGATGAGAATCCACATAGGTAGAATGCCAAACACAGTGTCTGGCCTTTAAGAAGGGCTGTCTGTTCTCTGCTACAGCCTCAGGCACTGGACAAGAAGCTTCCCAGGGTTCATTAGGGTTTGTCTCCCTGACCCCCAGATTCCACCCCTTTCCCACAGGACAGAGACATGGGAGGCTATCAGGTAGAAGAAGGATTGAGGTAGAGTTCAGTTCACTTCGGTCGCTCAGTCGTGTCCGACTCTTTGTGATCCCATGGACTGCAGCACGCCAGGCCTCCCTGTCCATCACCAACTCCTGGAGTTTACTAAAACTCACGTCTGTTGAGTCAGTGATACCATCCAACCATCTCATCCTCTGTTGTCCCCTTCTCCTCCCGCCTTCAATCTTTCCCAGCATCAGGGTCTTTTCCAGTGAGTCAGTTCTTTGAATCAGGTGGCCAAAGTACTGGAGTCTCAGTTTCAGCTTCAGTTCTTCCAATGAATATTCAGAACTGATTTCCTTTAGGACTAACTGGTTTGATCTCCTTGCAGTCCAAGGGACTCTCAAGAGTCTTTTCCAACACCACAGCTCAAAAACATCAATTCTTTGGCACTTAGCTTTTTTTATAGTCCAACTTTCACATCCATACATGAGCACTGGAAAAACCATAGCTTTGACTAGACGGACCTTTGTTGGCAAAGTAGGTGAGTAGGTGAGACAAAAAAAAAAACAATGGGAAGCAGACAGAGACAGTGGTTACAGGAAGACAGCTTATTTAAAGACAACTGTGGAGAAGGCAATGGCAACCCACTCCAGTACTCTTGCCTGGAAAATCCCATGGATGGAGGAGCCTGGTAAGCTGCAGTCCATGGGGTCGCTAAGAGTTGGACACGACTGAGCGACTTCACTTTCACTTTTCACTTTCATGCACTGGAGAAGGAAATGGCAACCCACTCCAGTGTTCTTGCCTGGAGAATCCCAGGGATGGGGGAGCCTGGTGGGCTGCCATCTCTGGGGTCGCACAGAGTCGGACACGACTGACGTGACTTAGCAGCAGCAGCAGCAGCAGCAGTGGAGTAAACAGCACACACTTAAATGGATTAAGCAGGAGGAAATGAAAGAAGGAAGGAAGGAGAGGATTAAGGGAGACTTATATACTCCAACACAAATGGTATTCAGAGAAAGTTTCAGCAAGTTCAGTATGAACTTTTAATTTGGCAATTTTTGATCTGGTGTATATTTTTGTCATTCATGCTAATTTATAGTATGAATAGCGATAGTATTCATACTGCAGTATTCTTACTGCTTTTCTCAAAGAATACACAGTGAAATTTTCTAGAATTTAATACGTCTATCTAGGTTATGGGCTTCCCCGGTGACTCAGCCATAAAGAGTCTGCCTGCAATGCAGGAGCCACAGGAGACCCTGGGTCAGAAAGATCCCCTGGAAGAGGGCATGGCAACGCACTCCAATATTCTTGCCTGAAGAATTCCATGGACAGAGGAGCCTGGCGGGCTATGGTCCATAGGGTGACAGAGTTGGACGTGACTGAAGCAACTTAGCACACACGCATTTAGACTATGTATTTCCTTTTTATCCTAAAAGCCAGAACTTAACGTTGGAAGCAAAGTACCGACAAGCCACCTCATTTGTCCCAATTCCAGCCTTCAAAATTATTTATTTTTAGGACATATCCAGTCCATCAGTTTTGTTTTTACTTTGTCTTCTGTTAATAGGGAAATCCTTTGAAACCAAGGCAATTGACTGTCTCTCTGTGCCAGACAAATTTGGCAAGGATCAGCCATGAGGTCAATTTTTTAACTCAGATAGGTGAGGGTGGGGAGCTGGGTTGGTGGGTAATTCCAGAATTGCAGGAAAGGGAAATCAGATAACAAGTCAGCTCCTTCTGAGTTAGATTTTAACTACCTCTGCATTATTGTCCCAATTCCTTATGTGAAATGAATGATTTTCAGAACATTTTAGGTAAGCACATACTTTATATTTAAGTAAAACATGCTTCCTAAAGCTATTTTGTTACTTTCTGCTATTTAATATTATTGATGATCTATTAATCAAAAGCTGGATAGATATTCATCAGTGATTATCCTAACTGAACTGAATCCTAAATATAAGCTTACAATTTCTGACCTGAGGATTACACCCTTTCCTAAAAACACATTAACATTTCCTCAAGTTTACTTTGCAATATATGTACATCTGTATATCAAGTAATATTCAACTGACAATTAAAGGACTGGTGTAGACATGACCAGCCCTCGTTGGCACCTATCCTAACGCAGCCGCCCTTTCTTTAGATCCCTACGTGAAGTGAATGCTGTGCCCTGTCTCACTTTTCTAGGGCTGATGGAGGAGCTGTGGGAGATTCTACTAGAAAAAGAAAAAAAGGAAGCCAGTAATCATAGAGATTTCACACATGTGCGTGTAAATACATAGAAAACATAAATGAGTGGGCTTTGTAAGAACTGCAACAACATCCTAACATAATAAAGACATGGTAATTCCTGTGGGCAGATGTGGGGAGCAGGCCCTCAGCTGTCTGACACCCTCAGAAAAGAGATGTGAAGAAAGCAGCCGGGGAAGGGCAGTGCCCAAGGACCATGGGTGGAGCAAGCACGGTGGACAGATGGGGGCCCCTGGGGGTGGTGAGTCAGGGTAATGCACATGGGCTGAGCACAGAAGGAAGAGGCTGCACTTAGGAGAGGCATGTTCTATTGACACAAGCCAGGGTAAGTACACAGAAGGTTCAGGAGCCAGAGGAGCAAATGTACTGGCTCACTGGTAAATAAAGTAGCTTTACTGTCTGGAAGCCGTGGGCAGAGCTGGGTGGCGGGACCTAAACAGTCATGAGTGCACTCTCCTCTTCCAGAAATCAGAGAAGGGTATAAAAACACAACTCCATTCAGGACTGGGTGCCAGAGAGTAAATTAAAGAGAAGTGACTAAAGTCAACATCTGCTCTAATGGATGGAGACTCATAATGGGACTATTGCCTGAGTGAAACTGAAAGTTGCTCAGTCATGTCCGACTCTTTGCAGTCCATGGAATTCTCCAGGCCAGAATACTGGAGTGGGTAGCCTTTCCCTTCTCCAGGGGATCTTCCCAACCCAGAGACTGAACCCACGTCTCCCACACTGCAGGCGGATTCTTTACCAGCTGAGCCACAAGGGAAGCCCAAGAATACTGGAATGGGTAGCCTATCCCTTCTGCAGGGGATCTTCCTGACCCAGGAATTGAACCAGGGTCTCCTGCATTGCAGGTGGATTTTTTACCAACTGAGCTATGAGGAAGCCCATATTGCTTGAGAAGAGGAGGAAATGAAGGACATGAAGATTTAAATGAAGTCTTAGCAAAGACTCCAATTCTTTTCCACTAAGTAATAAGTGGGAAGTAAAGAGGTGGGTTTCAGAGGACAAGACTGGGATAACGGAACTTCCCTGTTGGTCCAGGGGTTAAGAATCTGCTTGCAATGCAGGGGACATGGGTTTGAAACCTGGTAAGGGAACTAAGATCCCACATGTAGTGGGGCTACTAAGCTAGAGAGTTCGCACACCACCACTACTGAGGCCCTGCATCGCAACGAGAGATCCCGCGTGACCCAACAAAGATTCCATGTGCGGCAACTGAGACCTGATTTTGCCAAATAAATCGATCAATATTTTTTTTTTTTAAATCCAGGATACAGAAACAAGAAACCCACTTTCCCTTTATTCAGAAACATTTCTGTATATAAACTGTAGAAGCTAAGTATGGATTTACTGAATCGTGCAACTAAAATTCAAGTTTCTAAATACAGGATGAGGTTGGTTGGTACTACTCATACAAGCTTGGTATTTAAGCTTATTAAGAACCCAAACTTATGACCAGAAATAAAATATTTTTATCTCCCTGGTGAATAACTTGGATTTTCAACTAAGGTTTCTAAATATTTGAACAATGTTTATTGATTCACTCCAAAAATATAAATAATAAAAAAGTTTTCCCTGTCAACCCAAAGTCATAAAGTCAGTTGCCCACATGTCAACGGTAACCAGCACAGGAAGCTATAAATCATAAAGATTCAGACCTTGAACTGTGTCAACATCTTGTGAAGCACAAGAACATATTTCCTGTTCACTTAATAACCTGATCATGTGAGTTCTGTGTTATCAAATTCACAAGGAAAAATTAAACTCCAGATATGATACAGCATATTAAAAATAAAATCATAAATGTGGTCAATGGATCATCGTTTCAAGGTTCTAAAACTAAAAACTTTTGAACCATTAATTTTATCTCCTTAAGAACAGAGCTCTTCCTCTCCTGAAAGAACCTGATATTCCAAGTCACGGGTCTCAAGATCACAGACTCTCTCTTGTCTTTCAGCTATCTACTGGATAGTACATGTTGCTCTGAGCCTGCATCCCAAACAGTCTATGAGGTTACAACTAAGTTACTCAGAAAATCTTAGTGCAGTGATCAAAGAAGAAATGCTGAAGGACTGAATTGGGAGAAGCAGAAAACATATTTGACTAAAGAGGCTAAAATGAATCTCTCATTTTAATAAAGAATGAAATCAAGGTTATATGAATGGGAAAAAGGGATTACCTTATGTGTATTCTGTGGACCAATCTTTAAAGTAGACTCCAAGCACATGCACTTATATAAAAGTAAGAAAAAAGAAACCCACCCACATTGGAATAGGCCTTACCTATTTGTTTCTATTTTCATCCTTCCAAGCTGTACATTCAGTGATCGGTGAGCATTCTGGGAGTCATGGGATACAGTAGAACTGAGCGTGCTCACCCCTGAGGTGGCCACCGCGTCTTCAAGGACGGCATGAGGTCTTCGGACAGTTTGATTTGAAGGCCGTTCGTCATGGTCACCTTCTGCATCCAAGTCTTCTTGATCGGCAGTATCACTCTCAGATGCAAGGCTGAAATGCGGCCTCAGTTCTGTTAAGCATATGATCAACAACAATCTTAATGAAATAAGAATGATGGCCTTAATTTCTTAAGACATGAATGTCATCTCCCCTGCTATCAATAAGATGTATTCCCAACTGCTTTTCCAAAAGTGAGGATGGATTTCTGCACATTATTTCAGATTTGTTCTTCCAGCAAATTTGCAAAAATCATAAGATATGTAAACTCAGAATGATCTAACTCAAACAGAAGAGAAATGTTCACACAGCACATAAGATACGTGGGAAATCTGTTAAAATCAGATAGGCAATTGTGTAAAAACCTGTTAAGAATATGAAAATTTGTTTATACAATTAAAATTCATAGTTTTGATTCTGTCAACTATTAACTCACTTAGAAATGAGGAAAGTGAGATATAGGGAGATTGTATAAATAAGAGTAAGAAGACAGACTGCTTTTTGCTTGTAACATTCAAAATGTGTGGGGGTGGGAGGGGCGAGTACTGAAAATACACACACATTCTTTATATTCACTCTAGTAGGCCAATCTGCTTTTGACTTTTTGACTATTAGGTTAATTTTTAGTGTGTGTCCTACCCTAACCTACTGACTCACCACTAAGATTTAAAGTGCAAAAGTTACAAGTCTCCAGTTTAAACAGACTGCAGGCCATGAGTTCATCTGCGGGTCACTTCAGAATTGGGATGCTACGTTTTGATGGGAAAAACTATTATACATTGTGATTAGGTTCTCAAAATGGCCCCCCCAAAAGGAATTAAATTCATAATATAAGTAAAATCAGGGTAACAGAAATATTGGATCTTGGCTCCATATGCTATGACACATGAAACTTTTATTTTCAAAGAAACATTCTTTAAATTCTATAATTCTTTATAATTTTCAAAAGTTTCATACAATATTTCTTTTTTTTTAAATTTTATTTTTAAACTTTACAATATTGTATTAGTTTTGCCAAATACTGAAATGAATCCGCCACAGGTATACCCGCGTTCCCCATCCTGAACCCTCCTCCCTCCTTCCTCCCCTACCCTCCCTCTGGGTCGTCCCAGTGCACCAGCCCCAAGCATCCAATACCGTGCATCGAACCTGGACTGGCGACTCATTTCATACATGATATTATACATGTTTCAATGCTATTCTCCCAAATCTCCCCACCCTCTCCCTCTCCCACAGAGTCTATAAGACTGATCTATACATCGGTGTCTCTTTTGCTGTCTCGTACACAGGGTTATTGTTACCATCTTTCTAAATTCCATATATATGCGTTAGTATACTGTATTGGTGTTTTTCTTTCTGGCTTACTTCACTCTGTATAATAGGCTCCAGTTTCATCCACCTCATTAGAACAGATTCAAATGTATTCTTTTTAATGGCTGAGTAATACTCCATTGTGTATATGTACCACAGCTTTCTTATCCATTCATCTGCTGATGGGCATCTAGGTTGCTTCCACGTCCTGGCTATTATAAACAGTGCTGCGATGAACATTGGGGTACACGTGTCTCTTTCCCTTCTGGTTTCCTCAGTGTCACACACGATTTCAAATAATCCTAGAATGACCCTTATTTTCCCTGTACCCCTGTACCGCCCCTTTCCCATTCCCTCTCCCCACTAGTAAACACTCATTTGTTCTCTGTATCAGTGTTTATTCACTGGTTTATTGTCTTTGTTAGATCCCACATATAAACGGTATCACCCAGTATTTGTCTTTCTCTGACTTTTTCACTTCAGCATAATGTTCTTCAAGTCCATTCATGTCATGTTGCTGCAAAGAGCAAAATTTCGTTCTTTTTAATGGCTGAGTAGTATTCCATCATAGACACACATTTACACACACATACCACATCTTCTTTGGTCATGTATGTGTTGAAGGACACTTAGGTGGTTTCCGTAACTTGGCAACTATAAATAATGCTGCTATGAACATTGGAACAAATGTATTTTTTCAAATTAGTGCTTTTGTTTCTTTTTGATATATACCCAGGAATGAAGCTTCGGGGTCATATGGTATTTTTAGTTTTTTGAGCCATCTCTATACTGTCTTCTGCAGGAGCTGCAACAGTTTACATTCCCGCTAGCAGTGGAGGAGGGTTCTTTTTTCTCCACATCCTTGCCAACATTTGTTATTTGTATTCTTTTTAATGCTAGCCATTCCCACAAGTCTGGGGTGATATCTCATTATGGGCATGTGGAGCTTTCATTAGATCACAGAACCCACCGAGAATCTGATGAGAGCCATGCAGAAGAGAAGCACATTCAGACAGCATTTTCCCTGTTTCTTGAAGGCTCACTGGCTCCCTGAAGCCAATTCTGAGAGTCCATGAACCATAGTTGAAGAGCCCCTGTGCTGGGGGAGGGCGCTAGTGGGAGTGATGGAAGACCCCTCTCACTACTCTAACATAGCTGCTACAGCAGTGCAGCCAAAGGGCCAATTCATCGCCAAATCCTCCAGGGAACTGTTTGGTCTTTGCCTTATTGACCCGTGTATGGTATAATGTCCTTAAATTTCATGCATGCTGTTGCATGTGTCAGACTTTCCTTCTTTTTGAAGGCTGTATAGTACTCCATTGTTTGCATATACCACACTTTGTTTATCCATTCATCTATCAATGGACACTTGCGTTGCTTCTACTTCTTTACTATTGTGAATAATGCTGCCGTGAACTTGGGTGTGCAATTATCTATTTGAGATCCTGCTTTCAATTCTTTTGAATATATACCCTAAAGAACATATGATAATTTTTATTTTTTTGAGAAGCCACATATTGGTTTTCCATAGTGGCTGCACCATTTTATAGTCTCAACAATAGTGCACAAAAGTTCTAATTTCTCCACATCCTTACCTTTTATCTCTTAAGGTTAGCCAAACTCCACCTCTATTCTGGCTGTCTGCATTACCGCCTTTCTCCTTCCAAAATTCTATTTCCTAGTTCATCTATAGTATTCTCTGTGCTAGTCACTCAGTTGTATCTGACTCTTTGCGACACCATAGACCGTAGCCTGCCAGGCTCCTTCGTCCATGGGATTTCTCAAGCAAGAACACTGGAGTGGGTTGCCATTTCCTTCTCCAGGGGATCTAGAACCCGGGTTTCCTGCACTGGGGGCAGACTCTTTACTGTCTGAGCCACCAGGGAAGCCCTTTTGTCTTCATTCTGTGTGTTAGTTGTAGGTGTAACTCAAAATCAGGTGTTTAATTTACATAAACCTGCTACAGGGGCTGAGCCATATCAGCTTCATAAAAAGTGTTGGCAGAATGGAAGTTATCTTACTAGGATTATTTATAAGGGAACAAAATAGTGAAAAAAGATCTTTAAAAATAAGAGGACTTCCCTGGTGATCCAGTGGCTAAGACAGCAACACTCCCAATGCATGGAGCCCAGGTTTAATACCTGGTTGGGGAACTAGCAACTAAGACCTGACTTTGCCAAATAAATATTTTTTTTTAAAAAATAGGAGAGTTCAATCTATATTAAATTAGAACAAGAATAGGCCTTTGTAAATTTTCTAAATTTTTTCCTTATGGTCTCTAAACTGAAATTTTAAAGACGATTTTAAAGGTTTATTGTCTTGTTGAATATAATCTCACTTTAGGAGAGGGAAAATTTCTAATACTTATTACTACATTATTACATTTAAATGTTCCCTTATATTCCTCTAACTCTGTACACTTTAAATGATCATATGTCATCATTTTACTTATGTGCTAATAACTAAAAGTTTTCCCCAATAATTTGAAGAAAGTAGAAAACTATAAGTGAATGCAGTACTTTGTTATTTTGATCTTTCATGATGGCTCCCTGAGGACACATCATCAAATCAGATATTGTAAAACATGCAAATAAGAGAGAGCATCTGCTCTTGATCCTCCAAAAGAAACAACCTGAAGGAGAACTAGGGCAAATATACGCAAGAGTCATAAAAGCATATGCAAAGATAACATGGAATTGCAAGCACAAATGAATTCAGCTTGACTATCTTTGATGCTTTCAGTTATACACCTAGCTACATATATAATTCACAGGTACATGTAATAAGAGTGCTAAGGGGTAAGTAAAGTATATTTGCAGTGACTAAAGCTAGTGTGGGGTTTACTCATTGATGGATTCAAGGAGATGGAAGGGCCCAGGCAGGTTCTGGAGGAGGGGAAAGCCTTGGGGTGGAGAAAGGAGAAGAGGTACTTGAGAGAAGTGAAATGTTAGTTGCTCAGTCACGTCCAGCTCTTTGCAACCCGAAGGGCTATAGCCCGCCAGGCTCCTCTCTGTCCATGGAGTTCTCCAGGCACGAATACTAGAGTAGGTAGCCATTCCCTTCTCCAAGGGATCTTCCCAACCCAGAGATCGAACCTGGATCTCCTGCATTGCAGGTGGTTTCTTTACTGTCTGAGCCACCCAGGAAGCTTAAGAGAAGGAAGCACAAATGAGCTCTCTGAGGAGAATGGAAAGCAGAGGGAACTGTCAGGACAGAGCCAAGTGTCATGAGAAAGGCAGGGACTCAGGGGACCCTGGAACGAATGGACAGCATTTAAGCCCATGTGTGGGAAACTAAAGGGAGTGCATGTTTCCAAAATACAAGAGAGGATCAAATAGCAATACTATCCCCACCTCCCCTCACTCCCACTCCACCCCAACTGGCAGCCTCATCAGAGGAAAATAACCTTAACACGTGGTAGGATCACAATACTTGTCAGTGCGGTGTATGATCCCTGCATTAAACATTGCATGTAGATTGGGGTGCTGGGCATTTTACGTTAATGTGGACATGGGGCATGGGACTGATTCAGCTTAACAACTGGGAGTAACACCAAGGACTCTAGCAGTTTAAACAATTAGAGTTCCCATCAGAAGAGTGCCTGTACTGTGCATTCTGTCTGCCTTAGCTGGGCCAACATGGTCTCATGCTCAGTACAGGCTGGCCACCCACAGCCAGCCTGTACTTGAAGAGTAATCAAAGATGCTCAGTGTTACCAATATCCACAGGCTAATTCTTGAAGACAAGTGGGAAAAGAGTCTGAGAAAAAAAAAAACAAGAAACTCATATGGGGTTTACACAGTACTCTCTGTTCTGTGTGTTATTTTTCAGAAGAAAGAAGATGGAACATTTTCTTATTTTTTCCTTTTCATTTTGAAATAATTTTAGAATAACAGAAAAGTTGCAAAAAACAGTACAGAGAGTTCCTTGTATACCCAGTATCAGCTTGCCCTAAATATTTGTCACAGCATACACAGCTTTGGCACTATTACCAAAGCCAGGAGATTCACATGGATACAATACTATCATCCTAATCTATAGACCTTACGTGAATGTCACTGTTTTCCCAAGGATGTCCTTTTTCTGACCTAGGACCCCACACAGCATTATTTGTCATGTGTCTCTCGGTCTCTGCCAATCTGTGGCAGCAGCCTAGTATTTCTCTATCCCCCAAGACCTCCGTACCTTTGAGGAGTCCTGGTCAGCTATTTTGTACTGTGTCCCTCATTTTTGGTTCATTTATGTCTTGTCAAAATTAGGTTGAGGCTCTGCCTTTTTGGCTCCTATACCACAAAGATGATGCTGTGTCCTTCCCAAAGCGTCACATCAGGAGGTACCCAGAGGTGCTGTGTCTTATGTGAGTGATGCTTACCTTGAGCTTCTGGTAAAGGGAGTGTCACTGTTTTCTCTTTGTAGTTAGTAGATATCTTGTCGGGAGATTACCTGAGACCATTCAAATACCTCGTTTCTCAGCATTATTTTTCCTGCTTACCTCAGCAGCTATTGATGGTTCTTACTGTAATAATTATTACTGTGGTGTTTGCCTAATGGTGATGTTTTTATTTCCCTCATCCCTTCTACATGTATTAATTGGAATTCTACTAAGACAAATAATTGGCCTTATCCTCCATATATGTATTCAATTACTTATATCAGTATGGACTCATGGCTATTTAGTTTACTCTATGCATATAACCCAATATTATTTTTATTGATTTTTTTGTTTAATTTGCCCTGGCTTAGACTTTTGGAAAGTCCTTCAAGAGGTCTCCAGGGTCCTTTGTATCAGCGTCCATCCTTTTGGTGCATTTCCTTATCTTTTGCCATCACAGTAAGTTGCAGGCTCATCTTGAATTTCTTTTGCCCCAGGCAGGCCTGGAAATCAACCATTTCTGCAAGGAGCTCTGATTCCTTTTAATAGAGAATGTTTAAAAGCCAACATCTGGGTCCTCTCAGCAAACACATGTAAGAAATGTGTGTACTGATGATGGTATACTTTTAAATTTGTTGGTTTCTTTAGCATGTCTTAAAATTTGGTAGGTTTATTGCAGTATTTTGTCAGCTAAAAGCAATTTTTATCAGGAGACTAAAAAGACAGGCATTTTTAGTATAGTTTCTTTGAATCTTAATTGTATAACAAAATCTTTATGGACATTTGGAAATCAATGGAATTGTCAAATGCTTGAAATTGGTTGCCCTTGTTCATATATTTCAACATAAACATATTGATGTAGAGTGTATATTGTCTTCCTGCATCCTGGGAGGAATATTAAAAAATACTTTCTTAAAGTAATTCTCTGAAATTTCCATTTATTATTATTATTCTTGGCCACGCCGCGCAGCTTGTAGGATCTCAGTTCCCTGACCAGGTATTGGACCCATGCCCCCTGCAGTAGAAGTGTGGAATTCTAACCACTGGACTGCAAGGGAAGTTCCTTTTTTCTTTTTTTTGCTCACTTTTAAAAATGCTTTCAAAGAGTCATTTCAGTTGTCATCAGAGACCCCTAGTGGCCTCAAAGAAACCAATTTCACAGTGGAAGGACAAAAAACTTTGCTTAGCAAACTGTTTTCATAGAGTGTGCCTTCCTCTGCACAGGAGCTGGGTTAGAGCAACACCCATCACGAGGACACTCACGTGAGGAGACAGGCCTCCCTGTGTTGTCCCTTGTCCCTGTCTCTCCCTCTAAGCTTAAAGTGTTTCATCTACAGCATGATAATCAGTATGCTTTATCAACTTTGTATTTTGGAAGAATTTTAGATTTACAGAAAATACAGAGAACTCCATATACCTTCCACCCAGTTCACCTAGTATATCTTATGTAACTATGGTACCTCTGTCAAAACTAAGAAATTAACATTGGTACAGTATCAGTTGTATTAAGGAAACTGGAGTATTTTTAGATTATGCTAGTTTTCCTGATGTTCTTCTTTCTATTCCAGGATACAATCCATTGCATTTAGGTAATCCATTTTTAAAGAAGTTATTACAAATTAGATTAACAGATTATTTATATGCTATTTAAATTATTTCAAAGTATAATCCCTTTCTCTTCTCCTCATTTAGACATTCTCAATTTAGGTTACTACTGGGTGTAACTTGGGGCTTCGCCAGTGGCTTAGTGGTAAAGAATCTGCCTCTAATGCAGGAGTGGCAGGCGATGCAGGTTCGATCCCTGAGTCAGGAAGATCCCCTGGAGAAGAGCATGGCAATCCACTCCAGTATTCTTGCCTGGAGAATCCCACGGACAGAGGAGCCTGACAGGTTAGTCCATAGAGTCACAAAGAGTTAGACACTACCGAAGTGACTTTGCATGCACAGCACACGGTGTAACTCATGGCCTATACCTATACTCCTCACTGATACACACTTAATCCCTTTCACCCCTTACGTCTTTTGGGTTTATAACCCCTCTTTGGTACATTTCCCACACCCAAGCTCATCCCGGTGATTAACCATCTAAACATAAGTACGTGCTGACGTCCTGAGAGCATCACACTAGGTTTCTACCAGCTTTACATTCTTCAGGTTCACATCCAACTGCCAGCTGTTTGTTTCAAAGCCTTGCTAGAGTTTTTTCTAAGTTATGCAAAAGTTTTCACCCTAATTTGTTATAACCAGGTAAAACTCATCTACTGATTGCTTCAACCAATATTTATTGGAAGTCTGTTAATTTCCAGGCAACATGCTGGACAATGTGTTTGACACAGAATAAAAGACATAGCTACCCTCTGGTAAGGGAAACAGCCATTAGACAAGAAAATAAAAGTAGTTTCTGATTGGGCAAATGTCACCAATGGGAAAACCATTTCCAAGGAGAGAGAGAGAGACAGGGGGTCTACTGTAGACTTTGGGGTCGGTCAGGACTCGCGGAGGGGGCATCTTGTAAAATGAGACCTGAAGAAGACAAACTTACAAGAACTCAAGGGGAGGCAGCAGCGGGGATGGAGGCGGCAGGAGGGACGGAGGCGGCAGGAGGGATGGAGGCGGCAGTGGGGATGGGGTGGGGGTGGGGGGGAGGTATGCACCACGTAGGGGAACAACCTATTCAGGGATGTTAGAACTTCTTCTATTTCCTCCTTTCATAAAGAAGAAATGTTAATCCCTCACCCTGAAACCAGACAAGGCATTCTGAAAGAAGAGAAGGAACTCCACAACTCAGAAGGGTTTATGATAACTTGAAAGTTTGTGGTACCGTTTATAAATAACATAAAATTTGAAATGTTTCATATTTATTTACCTTATCTTTTTAGATTTCTGTTTTAGAATACTTTATAATACATGTACAAATTAGTACAACAGAACACGTTTCTTTTATTTTAGAATATGTTTCTAATTCATATACCTAAATCAATCTATTTCTCTATCTATACACACACACACACACACAAGGTGGAATAGCTCTGCTTAAAATTTCTATTATGGGTACACTATCAAAACACTTTGGAAGCTTGTCTTAGAGCATGAGTGCATCTCTCCCTTTCTCCATAAGAGGCTTCCCAGGTGGCGCTAGTGGTCAAGAACTCGCCTGCCAATGCAGGAGAGGTAAGAGATGTGGGTTCAGTCCCTGGGTCGAGAAGATCCCCTGGAGGAAGGCATGGTAACCCACTCCAGTATTGTTGCCTGGAGAATCCCATGGACAGAGGACCCTGGCAGGCTATAGTCCGTGGGGTTACAGAGTCAGATATGACTGAAGCAACTTAGCACACACATTTACTCCCATAACCTGGTTGCATTCATTGAGATACCCTTTGGTATAATATCTCAGTGCAAACATAGCTGGCATCTATTTAGACCCGTGATTTCCAAACCTGGCTGTGTATAAAAATGACCTCGAAAATCAGATTCCTGAGCTTTATCCTCAGCAGATTCTCACTCAGTCTGGGGTGGAGCTCTCAAAGCTGTAATTTTAAAGAGCTCCTTACATCACTCAATGTACTGGCAGCTATGGGAACCACTGGTAAAGGATGACATGGGAGTGTGTTTTGTGGGTACAGATATCTAAATATTGAAATGCATATGTATGTGGATCTCCTGTATCATTTTCTCTTTGTCTTTATATCCAATGATGCTCTTTAAAGACAAGGAAACAAGTCTTCCTCACTCATAGTAAACATTTTGCTCAGAGTACACACACCAGATAAATATTATTTGGTGGCTTTGAAAGATGAAAAAAAAAGGCTAAGTTGCCCTAAAAGCAGTGAGGAGACATCATAAATGATAGATGAACAGTAATTGAAAATACCAAACTCTAAATATTTGCAAAGTAGTTAAGTATTTCTGACCTGGAACCAGAATGGTAATAGCTGTCTGTACCGCCTTTCGGATGATACTGTCTAAGGCAAACATCCAGTGTGGCTTGATGTTATGATTCCGAAGAACTTTATTGACCTGGAGTAAAAGAGTGATATATGGTTTACTTTAATATTTAATTGCAAATAACCTAGCTGATGCATGCATTTGGATGATATTCTACCAACAATAATAACTAAAAGGTTTCTTCACTCTGAATTGTGAATTATTTATGTCACCAGAAAACAAATGAAAAACTGCAACTTCAAAATGAAGTTCGGTGCTTCCCATGTAAGCAAGTAAGATATACCACTTCAATGAAAAGCAATCTAGTTAAATGGGAATGTTGCCTCGTTGGGACCCAGTATCTGCAACTTCTGCCTTTTATGATGTCAGCAGATTGGATGGTGGAAGTGATAAAGGAAAGGAAAAAAAAAAGAGTTCCACTCCAGTATTCTTGCCTGGAGAATCCCATGGACAGAGGAACCTGGCAGGCTACAGTCCATGAGCTCACAAAGGGTTGGACATGAATTAAGTGACTCAGCACACACACATGCATCGAGACTATGTATCTCCTTTTTATTCTTAAATGTTATGGCTGCTATTCAACACAACCAAGCACCTCAGCATCATGTGATGACTTGAAAGTGCCAGTCACCGCTCAAAGGGGGAACACGAGAACATACGTGCTACCTACACACCGGCCATGGTGCGTGCCTTGTTTTCCACCCCACCACAGCTTATATTCTTTTTAAAGAGGAATAAACTGCCAACTATTCCAGACAATCTGTTTACATCAAAAATCTTTGTTGTAAGACTATCTTTTTAAAGTGACTAGTAATGTTTCACTTATTTACACAGTGACACAGATATATGCACTACCTTTCTTTTTAAAAATTATGGTAAAATATGCACTCCATCAAATTTACCATCGTAACTATTTTTAAGTGTACAGCTAAAGTGGCATTTCTAAGTGGCATCAAGTACGTGGACACTGTTGTGCTAGTGTGAAATGAAACATTTCCTGCTGTATCAGTGGGCAAGAAATGTCACAGCCATCAGCGATTTCAGGCCTCCTAACGTGAATGAGGGCTCCCAAAACTGTGATCCAGCAGATGCCACCATCCCCAGCCATGGCAATTGCTGGAGGAGTGAAGAGATGGGATGCCAGAAGCAGCCATCCGCCACACTTGCCATCCCTTATGGTAAAAAAGGAATTAAGGATGTGAAGCATCTAGAAATAGATTTGGCCCCTGATAGCTGAGGTGCCTATGAAAGGAATGAATTCAGAGAGCCCAGAGGCTTGCCTCTTTCCCTACATATAAAACACTAAATTCCTTAGCTTGATATCTGGTTTTCCTTACTATTTAACAATAATCTTTGATGTTCAGGTTGTCTTCCCTCTTTTTTTGCAAACTTGTATATACCCGGACTCCCTCTCCTGCCTCCTCTGAGCGGATTTCACAGAGCTACTGAGATGTTGTCTCCTGGGCTCGGAGTCCTCAACATTCCCACCAAATAAAGTAACTCTCTGCTTTCAGGTTGTGGCTCATTTATTAGGTAACGCTATCATCACCATTGCTCATCTCCAGAACTCTTTTCTTCCTGCAAAATTGAAATGCTACACCATTAAACAATGATTCCCCCCTGCCCTCTCCTCCCAGTCCCTGACAACCACCATTCTACTTCCTGTTTACGAATATGACTACTCTAAGTGTCTCACACAATCGAAATAGTGCAGTCTTTTTGTGTCTGGCTCATTTCACTATGTGTAATGTGTCAGAACTTCGTTCCTTTTTCAGGTTGATAATATTCCAACTCAGTGACTGATCTGATCTGATTGTATGGGTAAGCCATTACCTTTTTATAAATGACTTTTATCATAAGGCTAAGAGAGGTTTATTCAAAATTTGGTTTAACTCCACTAATTTCTAGTTGACATGGGTCTTTAAGAAAAGATGCTATTTTTCCCAACAGGACTCTGACTAGAGAGAGATCTTAGAGGAAGCTGGGGAGAAGGTGACCTAGCTGCAATCTCACACCAGAAGCTAGAGTTCCAGTGGCTCATTCCTGCCCTTGATCCATCTTCACCAAAATCCCCCAGTGTAGATGGATGTCTGTCTGAGGAATTCCTCAGAGTGGTTGTTCCCAGGGAAGCGGACCATTGCTAGGTTCCCACTTGTTCTAGGAAACCCCTTCAGAATGATTTTCTCCTGGCACTTTCTTAAAGGACTCGCTTGATTATTTGACTAATGTGGGTATGACATTTAGTAACTAATACTCTTTCTCTCAAGGGTCCCAAAGAGAAAATGGAGGAGGGGTCCTCTATCACCATGACCAGCTCCTCACAGCTCCTCATTCAACAATATACTATATCCAGGCCATTCTTTGGGTTCATTCCCATCCTGGACAGTGCAAGTCCATCCTGGACACCTCTAATCAGAGCAAGAGCAGGTGTGTGTGTGTGAGACTTGGTCTGTGGCCCAGGATTACAACTAACCCACTCTCAATCTGAACTCTACTTGCCTATTTGCTTTCCAGCCTGTAGACTGGAAGCCAAATGTGTGAGCAAGCTGCAAACTCACTGAGTTATTTGATTCTATTTGCAGCTGGCTGGGGTTCCCTAGTTACAGAGAAAGTGTGCCTTTAGCATTATATTAGTGACAGGCCTGGCCAGTTGCTCTCATTTCCCATGACGTCAATTGAGTCAGGACTGTTGCCCTCCCCACAAAACAGCATAAGACTGAGCGGCTTGCACAGAGTTCCAGGGAACACAAGGTCACTGAAGGATTACAATTTAGTTTTAAATCAGGGATCTTTTGATGCACCAAATGCAACTGTCAAGACATCTTCTAGGTAGGAGCAATAAACTCATTAGGACTGAGTCAATTTGGGGAATTTACCTAAAATGATGCAAAGTGCTTCCCTATTCACATGGCTGGCACCGTGGGAACTTTCTTATTTCTCTGTCTCCTGCAGTCAGTTGTAAGGGCTTCTGGGAGGGACTTCTGGCTTTTTTTGGTACAAGTTCCACAGGCAAGTCTCATTCAAGGATATCACATATGGTTTGAATCAGGCTTCTGGAAAACAGGCTTCAAGTTTGTGTTGCATAGCAACTCGCTAGGAGAGCGAGGAACTGTCAGTGATCTCTCACCAGAGCCTGTGAATTAATTTTTATCCAATGATGCCCTGTGCTCTAAAGTATATTTCTAGCTAGGGAGTAGTGAATATTTATTAAACAAGTATGTTTAAAATGTTCTGTTTGGAAAACAGAGCAAGGGGGAAAAATTTTGATCATTCTGATCATTCTGATCTGTACAGTTACATTTTTCCGAGTGACCGCTAGATGGCACTTTTCATATATAATATAAAGTGCAGGACAAGAGTGCTCTGTTGCTAAAATCATCAAAATAAATAGTGACCAACTACATGATTTCATAAGAACAAAGTGCAGCCATGGGAGATGTCTGTGAGTGTTGTTATTTTCCACGGTGTTCCATTTTATGTGTATCTAACCTGGGGGAGATTCCAGATTCTATAACAAAGCTAGTGCTTCGAGGCACACAGACAGGCAACCATCTCATACTTACTCATGTTCTAAAGAGAAAAGAATTCATTACAATGATTAAATAAAGAAAAGTCAACAGAGCTTATGTTTTTATCCTATTTTCTGACTAATTTTAGCTGGAGTGTCTGGGAAAACATGGGCGAAATATCATACTTACAGCATCTTGGAAACCAAAGAGCACCACCTGGACCTGACTGATCCCGTGGCTGTCGAAGTCCAGCTCCAGCTTCAGCTTGGACAGGGTGGTGGCTATGATCTTCCGGTCCGTGGACCTCACAAATTCTCTGAGGCTTGCGACCAGAGTTGTGATGTGTTCCCATTTCAGTTTAGGTTCTTCAGCCCCCTGTGAATAGTAACCAACCGTCTCTCAGTCTGTCAGATATTTCTGTACTGGATGTATCAGCCATGGGCCTCTCGCCCTCACAGCCCCTGCTGAGAACTGAACTGTTTTATACACAGTATCAATAGCCCCCTGCTAAGTGGGAACAGCCATATTTGAACTATGGCTTCTCCCCCTGCAAAAAAAAAAAGAAAGGAAAGGGAAAACCTTGGGAAGGAAAGAAACCCACTGCATATACTGTCCAACAGCTGTGATGTAGTCTGATGGACAAACAGGGACAGGCAGAGGCTGTGAGATTCTACTTTCAGAAACTTTAATTGGGAGCTAAAGAGAGATTCAGGCAAAGAGCCATAGGATTTCAGGCTCAAAGTCTGCCCAGAGACAGAAGTCATAAAACAGGGTGAGAGTACATTGAGTTATAAGGAAGTACAAGGAATAGAGTCGAGAATGACGATTGGTAGAGAGAAAAGTAGATGGAAATGGGTGCCAACAGCAACCAAGCCAGAGAAGCACAGGCTGCGGGACTTGAAGGCCTTGGAATTACACTCCAGTTTCTGTCTCTGTGAGGCTCTGAGAGATGCTATGGTTGAACTTACCCTGAGAATCCATGTGTCTGCCTACATGTTCCTAGTCCTTCAAGTGCCATTGAAGACACATCAATTCTTTGTAACCAAAAGCAGCTAGCATAAGTTGTCTATTTTACACATAGTATCAATAGTGTATATGTATCAGTCCCAATCTCCCAATTCATACCACCCTGCCTACCCCCTCAGTATCCAGACATTTGTTCTCTAATTCTTTGTCTCTATTTCTGCTTTGCAAATAAGGCCATCTATATCATTTTCTAGATATAGTCATTAATATATGATGCTAGTGTTTCTTTTTCTGACCTACTGCACTCACGGTATCCTAAATGGGAGGGAAATTCAAAACGAAGGGGATATATGTATACGTGGGCTCCCCAGGTGGCACAGTAGTAAAGAGTCCACCTGCCTATGCAGGAGGTGCAAGAGACTTGGGTTTGATCCCTGGGTTGGGAAGATCCCCTCGAGCAGGAAATGACAACCCACCCCAGTATTCTTGCCTGGAGAATCCCATAGACAGAGGAGCCTGGTGGGCTATAGTCCATGGGGTCACAAAGAATCAGACACAACTGAGCATGCACATGTATGTATATGTGCAGCCGATTAATTCCGCTGTGCAGTGGAAGCTAAAGTAATATTGCAAAGCAACTATGTTCCAATAAAAATTAATTAACAATAAAAACATATCAAACATTTTGCTATTAACAGAGCTTGCTTCAAACTTTATCCTGGAAACCATTCCTTACACACCAATAAGGCAATCAGTAATAAGAATGGACCAAATGGATGACTCCACATATTAAAAACTAAATATTTAAACAAATTCCCTTCCTCAAGTTGAACTTCTACTTTGAGCAAGAAACGTTATTACTTAAAGGAAACAGTAGAATGCTATTGATCCTCATTTAAGAAAGAAAGATCCTCATTTAAGAAAGAAATATCCTCATTTCTATCTCGTATTGTGTATTTTGTTACTGCATCATTAAAATTAAATCCTCAACTGGGCTTTGAAAATGACAATTTCTAGGAGTCTATTAAAATAAAAGAGAAATGCCCCATCAAGTTTGTTCTCCCATTCGATTTTCATTTGGGAGCTCCCTCTCATGTTTATGCTTTGATGAGAAAAGATTATATTGAAAAGCTTGAAAGCTATCATTAAGGGAATATTTGAAAATCAGACAGGGGACAATTATAAACTTTGTTCCTTTTCTTGCCACAAACCAAATTACCCTCAAAGTAAAGATTCACAGGCAATATCATAAAAACATGAAAATATGTTCGAGAAGAAAAATGTGTGCTATTTAGAAACTGGAAGCTTATCTTAGTGAAAAATCAGTTACATGTTTGCCAGCAGTTTAAACAGCAAACATTTTTTGGACATTTGCTTTGTTTTCACAACAGAAAAAACATGCTTCTGCTGGTTTTTTGATGTTACTGTCCCTGTTCTACAAAGGAACACTGTCTACCCTGGGAAATGTTTTTCATCTGGGGGATTTCATCACCTACATAATGGTCATAATAATGGTTGTTTCTGTTCTCAAGCCTGCCTCCCCATATGTACTCATTAACACGCCTTTATGAACAAGCATCTTAGGTTATCAGGTGAGACTGATTCAGTATCAGAAGGCAGCATCTGACAGTGTGTCTTTCCTGAACACTGAAGAGGACCATCCTAGATTCTCTGGCAAAGGGGCTCTGCCTTCTTTGTCCTTAAACTCCTTCAAAGTGATGAGTGGATTTCAGAAGGATGTTACAGATTGAAAGTGCTTTCATGGGCCACTTTGAGAATCCACACTTGAGTCTTGTCATAAAGGGGCAGGCTTAAATGTAAAGATGTATCTAGAAATATTTAATACAATGAAAATACATTTCCATCTAGTCATAGAAAAAAATCAGATACTAGATAACTGCTTGATAATGATATCAACAATAATAGTTAACATTTATGGAATATTCTCTATTATTGTCTCAATGATTCATGATCTTAGTTACTCCCCGTAGCAACCCTTTGCTACGGTGACTAATCCCATTGTTTCCTCAAATTTATGGATTAGGAAATTCAGCCTCAGAGAGGTTAACTAACTTGCTCAAATCACATAGCCTTTAAGTGGTAGAATCAGGCCTCAGAGTCAAGTTGAGGCTGAACCCAAGCTCCTAATCATTACCTTCTACTGCCTCAATTAGCTGTCTGAACCAGCAGTAAACCTGGGTGGGGACCTGCTCTATTGCAAGATCACCACGGGATGCCTCAGGAAAGGATTCACAGCCTCTGCAGCAGTCACCATCAGAAGGACCCTATCTCTCACTTGACAATTCTGGATTTACTAAGCAACTGTGACCAGCAGTTTCTGGTCAGAATCATACTGGTCACTTCATACTGGTGCACTGAGGCAAGCCCTCTGACAGTCGCTTTTAAGCTTTTCTTTCCTTTCCCCTTTTTTAGAGAACATTCAAGCATTCTTAAAACACTAGGAAGTCACAAACACTTGAATAGGATTGAAGTGAAGTGAAGTCGCTCAGTCGTGTCCGACTCTTTGCAACCCCATGGACTGTAGCCTGCCAGGCTCCTCCCATGGGATTTTCCAAGCAAGAGTACGGGAGTGGGTTGCCATTCCTTCTCCAGAGGATTTTCCCCACCCAGGGATCGAACCTCAGTCTCCCACATTGTAGGCAGACGCTCTACTGTCTGAGCCACCAGGGAAGCCTTGAATAGGATTAGCCAACTCCAAAATTTAGGAATTTCAGCACAGTCATGAAAGCACAGTCTCTTGCTAGGCTCTCTGCTGAGGGCTGAGACCATGACACGAATCAAGGCAGACAAAGAAAACCCCCAAACAAGCAGACACTTTTCTGTATTAGGAAAGCACACCCACAGGGGATGATTACGAGACCTAAGCAATCACTGAGTTCTGTGTACTGACCTAAATCAAAAGCCTTCATGCCACAGCGGCTACTGGTGATTCCTTCTCCCAAACCCAAACCCCGTCCCCTCCCCTGCTGCCTATTTCTCCCAGGACTTGTCACCCTCTGGCATAGCGGGAGGGAGAGCGGTGTAGCAGGAGGGAGAGCAGAGCACGGACCCTGGAGCAAGACTGCCTGCGTACAAATCCCAACTCCATCGCTCAGCGCTGTGTGGCTTCTGTGAATTACTCAGCGCCTCTGTGCCTCCTCTGTGCAAAATAAGGAGACTAACAGAACTACTGCTGCAGGACTGTGGTCACAGGAACTGAGTGAGCAGAGACCCAGGAACTACTAAGAACAATGTCTGGCCCATAGAAAGTATTTGCTATTATTACTATATATTTGCGTTTCCCTGGTGTCTTGATGGTAAAGAATCCACCAGCAACGTGGGAGACCTTGGTTTGATCCCTGGGCTGGGAAGTTTCCCTGGAGGAGGGCATGGCAACCCACTCCAGTATTCTTGCCTGGAGAATCCCCATGGACAGAGGAGCCTGGCAGGCTACAGTCCATGGGGTGGCAAAGAGTCGGACATGACTGAGCGACTAAGCATGCGCGCGCACACACACACACACACACACACACACACACACACACATTATATATTTAACATACAGAGTAACATATATGTAACATACATAGTATATAATAACATTTAACTATATATTTAAGTACTATATATTCAACTATGTGCTTACTACATTTTTATTGCTTTTCTTGCTCCACAAGAATGTCAGCTTCAATGGGATGCATCTATTTTCCCCCATTTTGTTCACTCTAGTGTCCTAGCATACCCAGCACATAGATGGGGGAATGCCTGGCATCTAGTAGATGCCCAGTAAATATTTGTTGAATGAATGGCCTCCAATTACTGCACATTTGCTCCTTTTATCTAAACTTGGTTCTGCTTCTTTATCTTACACCATCTGATTCTCAGTCCTTGAATGACCACAGTGAGCAGATGGAAAGGCACAAGTGACAGCTATGGGTTCCAAACTACTTCCATCTCAGCCATATCTCCAGATTCCTCTGTGGTATTCTCAGCACTCATTCCACTTGCAATTCAGAACTTGGCCATCCCTCACCCAGGGCGCCTCCTTTCAGGGCCTCAGAGTCCTTGCCTTAGGACTCAAGTCAGAAGTTTTCCTAGAACACATAGATGTCAGTTCTCCGTGTACCCAGAGACCCTGATGATGCACACTTGGTGTTTCAGCTCCTCCTATGGAATCTAAAGACGTGAATATTAGAGAATTCCTAAGGTGATGGAACCAGCAGAGAAACTTCGAGGGCTTCTCAAGATAAAGACAAGCAGGGACTATATAGCAAGAGCCAAGAAAGAGACAATCTGGCTTCATTTACATTCCAATAAAAGCTGAGACCAGGTAAAGTACTGGACTGAGATGGAAACTTGATCCGATCCCTCCAGCTTCACCCGTTTTGTAGCTATTCTCCTAGGACAGAAGGGAGGAGAGAAATTACATGTCATCGTGGTAATCATGGAAGACAGGTGGTTGCCACAGGTGCTGAAGTCGGTTCACAAGTCCCTGACACCCATAGAACTAAAAGAGGATGCAAGTGTCATGTCTGGGCCAAGTATGTCTGGGGAGTTTTATACTCAAGAGGAGGCCTGAGCCTCTGCTCCAGGCAAGCAGGCATCACCTGCAGTGTAGAGGTGGTGGAAACCCTGTTTCTACTGGGACAGAGCTGGGAGCGGATTCATCCTCATTTCTATAAGTAGAATCCCAGGGAATACATGTTTCCAGGTATTAGGGATGAAACTGTGTCATTTCTCCCATCCCCCAATTCACGTGTTGAAGTCTTAACCCCTCAAGGTGACTATTTGGAGACAGGGTATTTAGGAGATAACTAAGGTTGAGATCATAAGGGTGGGGCTCTAATCCAACAGGATTAGTGCTCTTGTAAAACAAAGAAGAGACACTAGAGGCACACAGAGAAAAAAGGGCAGGTGAGGACACAGAAAGAACGTGGCCACCTGAAAGCCTAGAAGAGAGGCCTCAGGAGAAACCGAAGCTGCCAGCACCTCAGTTTTAGACTTTCAGCTTCCAGAACCCTGAGAGAGAAAAATTTCCTGTTGTTCAAGCGACTGAGTCTAAGTTATTTTGTTATGGCAGCTCAGCAAACAAATACACCAGGGAACAGAGTTTGCCCAACTTTGTTTTTTTTTTGTAGCATGTTTGGCCTCTTACCACCCTAGATAATTTACTTATTATTGCCTATCTCCCTATACTTGACTGGAGCCCTCCAATGACTGGAGCCCTCCAAGCACAGCGGTCTCTGTTGAGTAAGTGAGGTTTCCCAAATGCTCAGAGGAGCCAATGGCAGGTGGCCTCATGCTAATGGCAGGTAGCAATTCACATGTCTCAGAGGATGTTTACTGTCTAAATGAATAAATGAAAGAACGGTGAAAAGATTTGCAGGGGCCCATCAGAACCTCACCAACATTTTGCTTCTGCCTTAAAAATAAGTGAAAAGTGAAAGCGTCAGTCACTCAATTGTGTCTGACTCTTTGCGATTCCATGGCCTGGAGCCCACCAGGCTCCTCTGTCCAAGTAATTCTCCAGGCAAGAATACTGGAGTGGGTACCATTCCCCTCTCCCGGGGACTGTCCCAATCCAGGGACTGAACCAGGTCTCCAACATTGCAGGTGGATTCTTTACCATCTGAGCCACCAGGGAAGCCTGACGTAAAAACAGCTTATGTTCTAAAACACAGTTTCTGTGTTAGGGATTCTGCCTACCCCCCATGGTAGGTTTGTTTTATCATCAGGAGGTGGAAACTTCTTCATGTCTTCATATTATCTGAGACAGTTCCAAGTGGACTTCTCTGGTGGTCCAGTGGCTAGGACACCATCTTCCAGTGCACGGGACGTGGGTTCAATCCCTGGTTGGGTGACTAAAATTTCACATGCTGAGGGGCAACGAAGCCCATGTGCCACAACTAGAGAAAAAAGCCCCAGCGCCACAACAAAGAGTCAGCACAGTCCAAAAAAAAAAAAAAGTCAACTCTGGGGAAATGAAGTCTCCGAAGGGCTATTACCTGAGCCAAGGATTCCATTAAGTTTCTCACAACTTTGTCTTGGTCTTCCGTCAGAATCCTGTGAAGCGTGGCCCGTCTCTCACTGTCCTTCCTCAGCATAAAGAATCCGGAATCTTTTTCTTCTGGAGAAGGTGGAGCACTGTGGTCTTCAAAATTTTCATCAGGGATGCTGCAATAATTTAGGCAGCACATATTACCATCTCCATTATCAAATGACACCCCACATTCGTCCCTCACCCCAACTAAGTCAGGTCTTTACCCCAGAAACAGCGTCCGGATGCCTTTGACATCCTTTTCTCCACAGGACTTGGCTCTTGTTTTGAAAGAGAAGGGGTCCACCTTCAACTCTGTGTCAGGGGAAACTGAGCCGTACTCACTGCTGCTGCTCGTGTCCTCCACCAGGACTGGCACTGGCAAGGAGATACTCCTGAGGTACTCTGCGTGTCACAAGAGGGGGAACGAGATGAGTAAGGCTTCTAGAAACGTGCACACACCGACATGAGACAGCAAGGTTACTTGTCAAGTGTCTCGTTCCAGTGAGCAGCCAAACTATGCAACATAAGGGGCTGGTCTTGGGACCACGGTTCCTCAGAGTAATCCATGCAGGGGGTCAGCGAGGAAAGGGCCTCCTAGGCCCTGAAAGAACTATCTCAGGGGCATGAAACTGGAGGAAGCACCAGGCCCAGCAGTTCTGGGTTCTCAGCCCTTTGTTTTTATTGTCCACCTATTAGAGTTTAGGAGCTTCCCAGGTGGTACAGTGGTAAATGATCTGCTTGCCAATGCGGGAGACGCAAGAGATGCAGGTTCGATCCCTGGGTGGGGAAGATCCCCTGGAGAAGGGCATGCCAACCCACCCCAGTATTCTTGCCTGGAGAATCCCATGGACAGAGGAGCCTGGCGGGCTACAGTCCAAAGAGTTGGACACGACTGAGCACACACATACCCACTAGAATTTATGAAGGTCATTTGTGAGGCTTAGTTTTTCACATGTATAAAATAAAGGACCAGATTCATAACTGATAAACTGTGCTCCTTAGAAGTTTAAGGTCCACCTAGTTCTCAGGGCTGCCTTGGTGGGGTGAGTGGGTGGATTTCTGTGATCCTAGAACATAGATTCCAACCCTGTTTTACCTAAAACAAATATGCTCCTTCAGTCATGTATCAGAGCTCTGCTTCAGTTCAGTTCAGTCACTCAGTCGTGTCCGACTGAGTCAGACCACATGGACTGTAGCACACCAGGCCTCCCTGTCCATCACCAACTTCCGGAGCTTGCTCAAACTCATGTCCAGTGAGTCAGTGATGCCATCCAACCATCTTATCCTCTGTTGTCCCCTTCTCCCCCTGCCTTCAATCTTCCCATTAGGGTCTTTTCCAATGAGTCACTTCTTCACATCAGGTGGCCAAAGTATTGGAGCTTCAGCTTCAGCATCAGTCCTTCCAATGAATATTCAGGACTGATTTCTTTTAGGATTGACTGGTTTGATTTCCTTGCAGTCCAATTTGCTAACATTAGGAATTCAGTTCAGTTCAGTTGCTCAGTTGTGTCTGGCTCCTTGCGACCCCATGGACTGCAGCACACCAGGCTTCCCTGTCCATCACCAACTCCCAGGGATTACTCAAACTCAAGTCCATCGAGTTGGTGATGGCATCCAACCATCTCATCCTCAGTTGTCCCCTTCTCCTCCCATCTTCAATCTTTCCCAGCATCAGGATATTTTCCAGTGAGTTAGTTCTTTGAGACAGGTGGCCGAAGTACTGGAGTTTCAGCTTCAGCATTAGTCCTTCCAATGAATATTCAGGACTGATTTCTTTAAGGGTTGATTGGTTGGATCTCCTTGCAGTTCAAGGGACTCTTAAGAGTCTTCTTCAACACCACTGTTAAAAAGCATCAATTCTTCAGCACTCAGGTTTCTTTATAGTCCAATTCTCATATCCATACATGACTATTGGAAAAACCATAGCTTTGACTAGACGGACATTTGTCGGCAAAGTAATGCCTCTGCTTTTTATAAGCTGTCTAGGTTGGTCATAGCTTTTCTCCCAAGGAGCAAGCATCTTTTAATTTCATGGCTGCAGTCACCATCTGAAGTGATTTTGGAGCCCCCAAAAAAAGTCACTCACTGTTCCCATTGTTTCCCCATCTACTTGCCATGAAGTGATGGGACCAGATGCCATGATCTACGTTTTTGGAATGATGAGCTTTAAGCCAACTTTTTCGCTCTCCTCTTTCATTTTCATCAAGAGGCTCTTTAGTTCTTCTTTGCTTTCTGCCATAAGGGTGGTGTCATCTGCATATCTGAGGTTATTGATATTTCTTCTGGCAATCTTGATTCCAGCTTGGGCTTCATCCGGCCTGGCATTACGCATAATGTACTCTGCATATAAGTTAAATTAGCAGGGTGACAATATACAGCCTTGACGTACTGCTTTCCTGGTCTGGAACCAGTCTGTTGTTCCATGTCTGATTCTAACTGTTGTTTCCTGACCTGCATACAGGTTTTTTAGGAAGCAGATCAGGTTATCTGGTATTCCCATCTCTTTCAGAATTTTCCACAGTTTGTTGTGATCCACGCAGTCAAAGGCTTTGGCGTAGTCAATAAAGCAGAAGTAGATGTTTTTCTGGAACTCTCTTCCTTTTTTGATGATCCAGTGGATGTTGGCAAATTGATCTCTGGTTCCTCTGCCTTTTCTAAATCCATCTTGAACATCTGAAAGTTCACAGTCCATGTACTGTTGAAGCCTGGCTTGGAGAATTTTGAGCATTACTTTGCTAGCATGTGAGATGAGTGCAATTGTGCAGTAGTTTGAGCATTCTTTGGCATTGCCTTTCTTTGGGATTGGAATGAAAACTGACCTTTTCCAGTTCTTTTCCAGTGGCCACTGCTGAGTTTTCCAGATTTGCTGGCATATTGAGTGCAGCACTTTCACAGCATCATCTTTCAGGATTTGGAATAGCTCAACTGGAATTCCATCACCTCCACTAGCTTTGTTCGTAGTGCTGCTTCCTAAGGCCCACTTGACTTCACATTCCAGGATGTGTGGCTCTAGGTGAGTGATCAAACCATCATGGTTATCTGGGTCATGAAGATCTTTTTTTTACAGTTCTTCTGTATATTCTTGCCAACTCTTCTTAATATCTTTTGCTTCTGTTAGGTCATATCATTTCTGTCCTTTATTGTATCCATCTTTGCATGAAATGTTCCCTTGGTATCTCTAATTTTCTTGAAGAGATCTCTAGTCTTTCCCATTCTATTGTTTTCCTCTATTTCTTTGCAGTAATCACTGAGGAAGGCTTTCTTATCTCTCCTTGCTATTCTTTGAAACTCTTCATTCAAATGGGTATATGTTTCCTTTTCTACTTTGCCTTTAGCGTCTCTTCTTTTCTCAGATATTTGTAAGGCCTCCTCAGACAACCATTCAGCCTTTTTGCATTTCTTTTTCTTGGGGATGGTCTTGATCACTGTCTCCTATACAATGTCATGAACCTCCATCCATAGTTCTTCAGGCACTCTATCAGATCTAATCCCTTGAATCTATTTGTCACTTTAAGCTCTGCTTAAGGATTCATAATTTTTTAAAAAGCAGTTCTTTGCTAAACACATATTTTGGAAACCAATAGAGGAGATGACGATGTTATAATTCTAAAACAAACATAAGCTTTTATTTTATTTTGATGGACTCTGAACTGACACAATAGGAGGTACCTAGTTTTCATCAAATACTGGTTTGAAAATAAGTAATTTTTGTCAGAAACATCTCTATCAAGCAGATCAATGTCTCAGGCCAAGGAGGCAGAACAGAAAGGGATGAGTCACTGCAAATAAAAAAATAAAAATCCAGAGAACTGAGGAGGCCTGGGAGATGTTCTGAGGGAGGAAGATAGGGAGTTTTTAGGGAAAGAATAGGAGACTTCTGGACTGTGGTCTACAATACTAAACAAGCCACTGGGCATGGGCAGGCCAGAGCAAGAACAGCCCCGCAGTAATAGTCATAATAACCACCTTAAGGCAGTTGCTAAGCATCTCACATGTGTGACTGTATTTTAATTGTCACAAAGCGCCATGGGCAGTTTGTCTAACTGAACTCACTGGACAGATGAGGTGACTAAGGTTAAGTCATTTCCAGGGTCACCCAGTTAAGGCATGAACCCAGCTCTGACTCCAATGCCCATTCTCTTTTTGCTGACTCTATAAAATCTTAAGATTCTAAAATACCTTAAGTAAAAGACTCTAAAGCCAGAGCTGAGTCCCAAATGCTCTTGAGTCACCCTGAGTGCAGAGTGGGAGGGCGTGTGGGAAAGGTGACCAAGCGGTCAGCAGATGGACACCTTCCGTCTCAGGCTCGCTCTAAGGCACATGCTCACCGAGAGGGCTTGTGGGCAGACCTGTCAGCTTAAATTCCCTCTCGCTACTTGTCTCTTGCCAAGTGTGTATGGTTGAGTTCACATAATTTAAATGTGCGGGTGATGAGACTCTGCTTCCTGCAACAAAAACCTTCCCATGTGGAAGGGATGAAACAATCATGGATTGAGCTTCTGGGCATGGCTCCAGCTTCTTTTGGTATTTATTTTTTATTTTGTTCTCAGAAGCAAATCTGTGCAGTAGGTATTGTTCCCAGCACAGAATGCCTGATGAAACAAGCAAATTGCTGCATTGTCATGTTTTTATAAAGTGGCTTAGTTGGGATCAGAATTGGCTTCCGCCTAAGTGCAAAGTGAATCGACTTCTGCTGGAGTCCAAAGTCAGGGCCCATTTTATGACATCAAAACCCAGCTGGTGGGGAGGCTGCTGAGTGCCCCGGGGTCCTCCTTGTGAAATTCAGTGACTGTGGAGAAGGGAGGAAAAGAGGGGCTTTTCTTCACAGAGTTCTTCTTGACTCTAAGAATTGAGGGGGGAAAACTGGAGAGGCTGTGGCCAAGAAACCCCAATTACTGGGCTTCTTCTCTGGGCTGACTGGCTTTGAGGCACCTAAGGAACCTGCAAAAATCTACCCCCAGCCAGTGGAAGAACGCACAGGACACTCACAATGAACACCGAGCCCCAAGTCTATTTGATCAACAACTCATCCAACTTAGGAAAATCCCAAGTCACGGTCATTTCTTTCCTGTGCCTTAAAATGCATCACTTGATCTTCCTAGAGCAGATTAACCTTCCTAGTTATGATCTGCAAAGCCTAATACTGAAAATAAAAAACACATCTAGTCCTGACCAGCTAAAATTAGAGGAAAATAGGACACCAAAGATGACAGGGAAAGCTGTCTGGCATTGACATTTTCCACAAGAAATGAGTTAGGTGGCCAGCTAGCTCTCAGATAAGAAAGCATGTGTGCATGCTAAGTCACTTCAGTCATGTCCAACTCTTTGCAACCTTATGGACTATAGCCCTCAGGCTCCTCTGTCTATGGGATTCTCCAGGCAAGAATACTGGAGTGGGTTGCCATGCCCTCCTCCAGGGGATCTTCCCGACCCAGGGATGGAACCCACGTCTCTTTCGTCTCTTGCATTGGCAGGGGGTTCTTTACTGCTAGCACCTCCTGGGAAGCCCCTAAGAAAGCATGGACTCCTCTCAAATTGAAGATTTCAAAAACAGAGTCACTATCCTGCATTCAGGAAGGAACGAAAGAAGCCTGTCTTATGAGGGAGAAAGTTGAGGGGTTTCTGAAAGAATGAACCCAGCCAGACTACAACCACACATCCTTTGTACCCAGGAGCCCCCTACCCTTACCCCATGTAAGCAAAGAGCAGAGGATGAGGCTCTCCAATAGGAAATCTAGAACTTATTTCATGATGTACCAAGCTTCAGCCCAAAGGACAACATAAAAATAAACTCACCATTCGATCCAGCTGAAAGAGCTGTGGGAAGAAAAGTAAACACAGCAAAATAAGCATACATTTGGTTTGTTATTAAACTTAGAAATCAACAAAAAGTGAAGTGAATGCTGGAAATGGGATTGATGTCCTTTCCAAACATTCATTCTGTCCATCTCATCCCACATAGACACCAAAAATGCTAACAACAAGTGAATCACTTACTTTTTTCCTTTCTGAAATGAGTTATGGAAATTATTGCACAAGCCAATTTATATTTTTACAGTGCTATTTTATTATAATGGGAAATCTTCTCTTTCTTTTCTTTTTTTTTGTGGGGGGGGGTGGTGGTAATTATTTGGAATGATAGTCTCTAAAAGGCAATTGGTGTTTTGGACAATCTAAAATTAAAAGAACATATTATCCAGATGGTTTCAAAGTTTAACAGTTCTCTAATAGCCCTGTCGTCAATCAACGGTAATTTGGAGTTTCAGTTTGAAAAAACTACCTTCTACCCCTTCTGTACTTTAATCTTTGTATCAGCAATGCTAATATATAGATGCTGATATACTAATCCCCTACCATCCATGTGATGGAAGATTATTATGTGTGAGGCCCTAATATTTGTGAAATTGATGCTAACATAGCTTCCAGATGCCAGTTTTCAGTGATACCTTTAAACAAATTAGCTCACCTCTGGAAAAATCTTCCATCTTAAAAAGTTTAGTATTTAGAGACTCTGACCTACACCCCCTTTGATGCAACCACATACCTGAAAGCTTAGGTTGTGTCTTTTTCTTTTTGCTTGAAACTTTTAAGAACTCATCCATAAGCAAGTCGTTAGCACAGTCTCTCTTGTCAGGGTCTGGTTCGAAACACTTCAATATGAACGCCTTGGCCTCTGCTGACATGGACTCTGGGATCTCTGGGTGGACTTTAAACATCCCCACCTAAGACACAGCACAGCACAGCTTCTGAATAACCATCTCATCCCATCCCATCACTTGGTGACCTAATGAGACAAGCTCCTTTATCAAATACTACAAATGTGTGGCTTTTTTCAAAGTGAGACAGGACCTGTTTTCTGTAGGTAATGGAAAGTTTTCAGTGTTTTTGTAACTTTATCAATGACACAGGCACAGTAATTAGCTTAAGATATTAGACAGAGCTGCTGCTGCTGCTGCTGCTAAGTCGCTTCAGTCGTGTCCGACTCTGTGTGACCCCATGGACAGCAGCACACCAAGCTCCTCCATCCCTGGAATTCTTCAGGCAAGAACACTGGAGTGGGTTGCCATATCCTTCTCCAATGCATGAAAGTGAAAAGTGAAAGCGAAGTCGCTCAGTCATGTCCAACTCTTTGCAACCGTGTGGACTGCAGCCTACCAGGCTCCTCGGTCCATGGGACTCTCTAGGCAAGAGTACTGGAGTAGGTTGCCATTGCCTTCTCCAGTAGACAGTGCTATGAAATAATAATTCAGTCCTCAGAACTTCGTGCTTGGTTTTTTTCATTTATGAGATCTCATCGAATCCTCCTAGCAACCCAGTGGATTAAATATGATCCAAGTTACAGCAATGAGAAAAATGAGGCTCACAGGGGTGAGGTTACATGATTATGAAAGGGCAGAGCTGGGAGTTTGAACCTTCATTTGTTTGGCTTAAAGACTGTGTTGTTTCTCCTCTACCATGATTTGTGAATGTTCTTCCCTGTCTCAAATTGCCTACGTTAAAAGAGATATTTTAAAATACTTAAAATTAAACAAACAGTATTTTTATAACAATGAGAATGTTCTTCTCATTGCTGTCATTCTAATTTCTTTCAGCAATGTTTCATGTATTTAGTACAGAGAAAATTTCCTAAGGAAATCTTTTGTTATCAAATAACAAAATATTAATTTATTATATAGATAAGATACATTTGTACTAATTATAAAGCCTTTACTATGTATAAGACATTGTTTTAAGTGCTTTTCACATATTATCTCATCCACTCCTCAAAAACTTTCATTAGATAGGTACTATTTTTATACTCATTTTATAGATGAGGAAACTGATGCACAAGAAGGTTAAACAATTTACTCAAAGCCAGTAAATAGCTTGACTGTGTTGGAGCCTGGATTAAAATGATGCAAATCAGTGCCAGAGCATGCTATTTCCTCTAAAGCATGTTGCTTAATAATCCCTGCACCGATGGGTAACAGAGGAACATTTCAGAGTGAAGTCCCAGAGATTGGTGAGAACTTGACAGACTGGCCAAGAAGAGAAAGACATCCATTCATGCCCAGAAAGGCAGATCTCTGAGCAGCTCATTGTTTTTTTCAGGTGTGGTTATACTACTCATTTCTGTATCAGCAGCAGCCCATCAGCTTGTCTCCAAGCTTCAGGTAAACCAAGTTTGGTACAAACATAGAAGGGACGTGACAAATGGTCCCTCATAAGAGGGGTAATCACAAATGGAGTAAGTGCTAGAAACATGGTCAGTGGCAGGGAAAGGAATAACAAATTACAATCAAAAGTCTGATGCCTCAGAGAATAGCAGAGATGTGAGCTTCACTTCCTGGGAGACAGGGGTTCAGTTTAATATTCCTCTGGCTCAGTGGAGTGGCAGGTGAAGACTGCAGGGATTCAGGGGCAGGTCACTGTCCAGGCCCCGGATGCTGAACCTGTGGCCCCCAGGCTCTCTCTGGTCTATTTCCATTTCACATGCTCCCTATTTTGAGAGCTGGAGCTGCTTCCTTTCCCAGCCCCAGAAGAGTTACTAATGGGCAAAGTAACAGGCTGGAAGAGTAGATAGATGAGAATAAGGTTGATGTACTTAAAACAACTATATCCTTTTATCTACGGAAACTTTAAACTATAATGATAGAGGAGAAAAGCAAAACATGTCTTTAATACCTAAATGGATAAAAAATGTTTTTATATGTCCCTCAGTGGAAGATTTTTCAGACTGTGTTTTCCAAAGGGCTTAAATCATCTTCCGTGGAGTGGCGTGTTAATCATACTGCATCGTGAAAAGGTGGTCAAAGGGCATTACACTGAGTCTCACTTGGTAGCTGAGTGAGAGATGTTGAGAGAGACCCTCCATGTGAAGCTGACCGAGGGGAGTGAAACTTGAACTTTAGATCTTAAGATTGTGCTAGCTCAGGCTCCTTTCCTTTTGCTTAAAAAAATATGACATACAGACATGGAACTCCAAGAGCCGTAAAGAGCTTCAACCACTGATTTTTAGGACATTTAAGATATGAAATATGACCTTGAACATAGCTGCTTGTGGTTCCCCCAGTTCATAAAAGGGTGGTTTTCCAGTGGCCATTTCAATGATCGTGCAGCCCAGAGACCAAATGTCTGCTGCCTTTCCATAGCCTCTTGGTCCTTTATCTATTATTTCTGGTGCCATATACTGGAGGGTACCTGGATAGAATTCAAACACAGTTACAGTTTAAAAAGAGAAAACAGAGGCACTAACAACAGTTTCAAGTTATTTACATAAATAAGAACTTAAAAGCATGATTCAGGTCTTAGTATCTCATCTTTTTAAGTTCCAGTTTTCTCTGCTGCTAATAAAAGGGGAAATAGCAGTTTTCATAATGGATTTCACTAGTGATATAAACATATCTTACTAATATTATCTGTTTATGAATAGATACTTCCTCATTTCCTAGACAGTACAGTGTAATTGAGGCATCATTTCATTGGGACCTCTTTGAAACTTCTAATAGTCATTTGAGAATAACAGAAAATACTCAACACACATTTTCTGCAATCAGTTTTTCAAATACACGGAGATTCCCTTTACGTATACTTCCAATCTTTTGCAGGAAAAATCTGGGTCATTCATCCATTTCCTTAGTCTGTTATTTCTCAATTCCTGATTGAATGCTCAGTTCTTCTGTTTTCATACTTATTTCTTAAACATGAAAACATAAAAATTTCTGAAAGCCATTGTTTAAAATAATGTAAATAATTTTGGGTGTACTTTACTCTGTAAATCTATCGTACATGGCTTCTGCTATGAGCCTGTGGTCCAGAGAATAACAGATTTAATGGGTTAAAGTCAGGTTATGAGCCATCAGTATAAACAAATCACTGGAGTGAAGAAGAGTAGAATAAAAAAGAGAGGAAATTTAAAAGGCTTCATGGAATCAAGGAGTCGAAAAGTGTGGTACGATGCAAAGAGCACTACACGGGGGCCAAGAACCCCCGGTTTTAGTTCTGATTTCGTACTTCCCAAGTGGACACGAACTTGCAATTATCTTATCAGTTACAACTAGAGGCCAAATTTATATATCTAGTTTGGAGTGATTTCTCAAAATCCGGCAATTAGTCAGGAGTACAAATAGGAACAGGAAATTGCCATATCCCTAGCTTCTGATATAAATGATGTAATCAGCAAACAGGATCCAAGATGCCATAATAAATTACTTCAAATACTGAAGCATTTGCCAAAAGAGCCACTTGAGCATTTTCTTATTCATAACCAATAAGAGACATTTTGATAAATACAAGGAACACCTTTGAATGCTCTGTGCCTGAAAACTACTGCACAAATTTCCTCTAAACAGTTCCTATAAAACCCATGGTCAAAGGCTAGAAACTGGCTGTAATGTTTTTTTAAAAAGTGAAAGTGTATTATTTTTGTCAAATGTTGTCATCTTGCCAGGTTTATCTTTGAGATCTCATCATTACATGATAGTAGCTCATGCTCACAATCACATACAACTTCACCTGTCTGTCCTCAGCTTACATCAGTCATATTTTTGAAAGAAAGCATTTCACCTGGTGAAGGATAAGGTAACCATGCTCCTCAAATTATTACTCGTAATACAAAACCGTTACAATTTCTCTTCATTGATAGTTCCCCCTAAAGTGATCATTTTTTACAATGTAAACAAAATTAAGTGATCACTGAGAAAATATGAGCTGAGGCCTACCACTCTTACTATCTGTGGACCTAAAATATATTTAATGGAAGAACTGAAGTTGTACTAATATCTCAGCAGGAATGACAACTGACCAAAAATATAGTGAATTTTTAAAATTGAATAATTCAAGTAATATCTTTGTAAGTAAATTAGTGTTTTGATTCATTAGATAATATTTCAAAGAGTGGTATTTGACGATTGTGTTTAATTATCCCCCATAGATCAGGTACCAAAAAAGCAGGTTTAATCATGTGTTCAAATCTGCTCTATTTACTCCATAAGCACATGATACGGTATTTTATATAAAGAGATTTACAGAGCTGGATAGTGAAGATCAAACCAGTCTGAGCATTAGCCCAAGGAGAACAGTGAGAGTATTAAGTCTAAAACCCAGACCTCAAATATCTTCATTAGAATAAACAAATTACTTTAAAATTAGCTATTTTAGAATATCTTTACCACTACAACCACCTGGGGAGCCACAAGACAGAAGCTAAAAGCTGCACCCCGATGTCGCCTTCCCTTCCCTCAGGCATTTCGTGGATTAACACTGCCAGAAGGGCTTCCCAGGTGGCTCAGTGGTAGAGAATCCACCTGCCAGTGCAGGACACGCAGGTTTGACCCCTGGATTGGGAAGAGCCCCTGGAGAAGGAAATGGCAACCCACTCCAGTATTCTTGACTAGAAAATTCCATGGACAGAGGAGCCTAGCAGGCTACAGTCCATGGGGTCCCAAAGAGTTGGAAAAGACTGAGCAACTGAGCACAGCACAGTTCTATGGGCCAGGCACTTAGAATGCAGGAGTGGCCAAGACAGACAGAAATCCCAGGGCTTGTGCAGCTGACATTTTCGCAGTGGAACACAGACAGCAAACTATAGTAACATACAGAAGTAAATTACAGAGTATGTTAGAAAGTGATGTGTTATGATAAAATTAGAAAAAAGCAGGAGAAGGGGATCAGAAGTGTCCGGGGAGGGCTGCCATGTAAATAGGGCAATCACTGGCCTCACTGGCATGATCTGTGAGTTAAGACTTGAAGGACATGAGGAACTTCACTATGCAGACAGCTGGGAGAAGAGTGCCATAAAAGGAAAAGGGTACGCAAATGTCCTGCCGCGGGATCCTGCCTGATGGATCGAAGGAAGTGCAGGAAGGCCTGTGCAAGGTGGGAAGGGTAGGAAGTGGGCCTAAAAGGTAACAGACTCTGAGAAGGTCTGAGCCTTGTGCATCATTGTAAGGACTGTGGTGTTTGTTGACTCCAAAAACAGAAAGCCATCGAAGTCTCTGAGTGATAGGGCTCGATTTATGTCTATATGGGATTGCTCCGGCTGTAGAGTTGAGGGGAGACAGTAGTGGAAGCAGGAGAAAAGGCTACTGAGATCATGTGTGTGAGAGGTGAGGGCGGGAGCCAGGGAGGCGCAGAGGAACTGGTCCAGATTTGGACATGTTTTGAAGACAGAGTTGATAGGTTTCCTTGGCTGACTGAGCTGAAGGGTGAGAAAAGAGAGGTGCAGTGGATAACTCTAAGGTTGGAGTGGTCAACCGAGACAGGGAAGAGTGTGGGTGGAACAGGTTTGGGGAAAAGATAATTCATTCCATTTGGCGTGTTAAGTCTAGTTGAATTGCAGCTCTTTGACTTACAAGCTTTGTGACCTCAGGCAAACTATTTAACCTCTTTGAACCTTAATTTTCTCACCATAAACTGGGATAATGATACGTAAGGATTAGGCCTGACATACAAATTTCGATGCAATAACATGTAAAGCACTTAACACAGTCTGGATGCAGAAAGTGCTCCATAAAGAATAGTTGTGGCTGCCTTCCTTCTCATCGAATCACGAAGAAGCCACACAGGCCACTGTCTTTTGACTCAGTTCATCAGAGGCTGCCTACACCTGTGACTTCACCAGCGCTGAATTAGCACTGGGAGGCCCGCACACCCCAGGCCCTCGTGATCAGTGCCGGGGACCGATCCACACGTGTGTCACACATGGACACCATATGAGGCCCGTGCAAGAAGTTCAAGCAAAGGGCTCCTGGAGGACCGCTGTACTACAACTTCTCTGGGGATTAAAGAAAATGCTTAAGATAAGCAGCAGATATTAAATTAACGTCTTCCCCAAATCAAATGTCTGAAAGTCAGGATTTTCCTCGCAGAAGTTACTGAGACTTGGCAGTATTTAAAGGGTCTCTTGCCAAATGGAGGGAATATGAGGAAAAGAAATGTAAATATATTTAAAGTTACTAGAAGGCTGGAATTCATTTTGTTTAAAAAATGCATTCTAAATGGGTTTGATTGTGTCCCGAAATACCCACTGCCATGAGAGTAGGAACTGGATCAGAGGCATTGCTGATTGAATGTTCTGAGACTTCAGACTTTCTCTTTCTCTGCCTTTCCCCCTTCCTGGCTTCCACAAGAGACACTTCAGCAAGGTGGAGAGAAAGATGGACTGGAGCAAGAAGCTCAAAGCAAAGTGCAAAGGGTGGATTAAAAATCTGAGTTCTATCACTTATAAACTCTTGTGACTTTCAGCTGTGACATCTCTTCTCTCTCAATTTCTTCATCTGCAAAATGGAAGTACTGCCATCACATCACAGAATTCAGAAATGAGGGCATTTGGACAATCTGTTTTATATTAGACCAAAGATTATCCATTACAGTATCTTTTTTTTTTTCTAAATCTCTCTCTCTGATGATAATAAGAATTTAATTTTTACTGTTATTATATTTTGCTGCACTGCAAGACTTGTGGGATTTTAGTTCCCTGACCAGAGACTGAACCCGAGCCCAGGCAGTGAGAGCGCTGAGTCTTAGCTGCTGGACCGCCAAGTCACACATGTGACCACATAGACTGCAACCTGCCAGGCTTCTCTGTCCATATGATTCTCCAGCAAGAATATTGGAGTGGGTGGCCATGTTCTCCTCCAGGGGATCTTCCTGGCCCAGGGTTCAAACCCACGTCTAATGCAGCTCCTGCATTGCAGGCGGATTCTTTACCACCAGGGAAGTCACAATAACAGGAACTTAACACTTCATGAGGAGAAAGCAATGGCACCCCACGCCAGTACTCTTGCCTGGAAATCCCATGGACGGAGGAGCCTGGTAGGCTGTAGTCCATGGGGTCGCTAAGAGTCGGACATGACTGAGCGACTTCACTTTCACTTTTCACTTTCATGCATTGGAGAAGGAAATGGCAACCCACTCCAGTGTTCTTGCCTGGAGAATCCCAGGGACGGGGGAGCCTGGTGGGCTTCTGTCTATGGGGTCACACAGAGTCGGACACAACTGAAGCGACTTAGCAGCAGCAGCAGCAACACTTCATGAGAATCAGCAGAATGGAGTGATGAAAACTTGGAGGGGAGAGCAGGGCTGGACTTCCAGATGTCCTCTCTATAACTGTTGGGCAGTCATTAATCTCTATGAGCCTTGGTTTCCTCTTGGCTACTGTTACCTTTTTGGAAGTCACTTTGTCTCCACCCTCTCAGGATTTTCGAACGGAGGGAGCTTAGTAGCTGCATTGCCTAATTTCTCAGCAAAGCTTTCTCTCCACCCTACTTCTGAGTTAGTGAGTCACTTCCTTTTTTTGAATTGAAATCTTAGTTATTTAGGTTGTGAGTAGGGGAATAGACCACAGGCAGTAAACAGATTAGGAAAGAAAGAACTCATAGGCCAAATGGGAAGTGATTAAAGTACGAGTAAGAATCACTGAGAGGCTGGGCTAAAGAAATGTTAAAAAAAGAAATGTTGTCAGGATTATAGTGGTTGTAGACCAACCAGGAGAGAAGGAATGACATGAAAAGAAAAACAAATAACAAATTGAGAGTTAAAAAAATATATATCTTCAGCAGCATTGAGCAGGAAACTGAGTTATATAAATACAAGGTAAGCAATGGTCAGATGAAATTCTGTATAGCATTTTTCAGCGAGCATCAAAAGATACCAACATGAATGTTGGTAAGAACCCAGACTAAATTTATCTCTCACATCATACTCAAACACAGCAATTATTTCTTTAATTACATAAGATCTGTATCATCACTGCGAAAACATACCAGTAAAAGTTTCAGTACATGGATTTATGCCAGCAAGCCTCTTTGATGTTCCGAAATCAGAAATCTTGAGAACACCGCTGTAGGTATTAATCAACACATTGTCACCCTAGAGAAGAAAGAACTTCAATCAGAAATGCTATCTTTCTCCCAATACTGTTTGTTATTGGCTTGAAAGTCGAATAAGAAAAGGTGTCCTTACAGCAAAAAGGATACTATTTCCATATTCTTCCTTAACAGTAACATCAGTAGTGAATTATTGACACCATTTTTGTTTACATACTATCAGTTCACAATCTGCTACTCGGGTCACAAGGTGAAACGAGGTTTATAGATAGTATAACACAAATATTTGTGTTTGATATGAGTATGATTAGTTAAATTATATTTATACCTTCCTAGTACTTGACTTATTCTATGCTGTTTTACTTCTTTTCCTGGAATATTTAGTGGCAGCACAAATAAATGGACATTCGTGTTAGTTTGAGGATAGTAATATTAACTTACTTTCAATAGTCCAATTTTGTTATAAATTTATTAGTTCTAAATTTTCCCTTTTTAAGGAGAATTTCACAGATTATCTAATTTTAGATCAACCCAGGAGTATATGATATGTGTGAGAAGTAGGGATTTTATTTTTTTCCTTCTAACTATTCATCCATTAATTGAACAAGTATTTATTGAGTAGCTATTATGGGCAAGGATACAAAGATTAACCAGCCTACAAGCCTCTTGGGAGCAGGGACCATATCCTTGTTAACTTTGCTCCATTTAGCTTCTAGCCTCATGGAGCACCTCAAACAGTGCCAGCCATGAAGTGGAAACTCAATCTTTGTTGGCTGAACATGGTTAAGGAGTTTATTCTTTGGGTAAACGCGGTAAGACATGACTATCAATCAATACCTGACTCAGGGCAGAGTGACGTATATCTGCTGTTTCTAGGACTTATTTATCATTCCAAATTCGTTCTCATAAGAAAACAATTTTTGCAAATAAAACAATTACCCATCAAAGACCTTACAAGAATGAATCCTAGTGCAACCTACCTTTATATCCCGGTGAACTATCTGATTATCATGGAGGTATTTTAATCCTTCCAGTATTTGCTTTGTATAAAAGCCAATTGTTTGCTCATTGTCTTTCAGTGGGCCCCATTTGGAACGAAGGAGAGCAGAAAGACTTCCTGTAAGTAGGGAGAAACAGTGGATAAAATCTTATTTGAATGAATTCTTTAAAGCATGTTAGTATTACAACATTAAGCTAACATTTATTGGTTATTAACAGTGGCCCAGGTATTATACTAGACACAGTACTTAGGTTCAAATATAAATAGGAAAGTTCCTGCTCTGTTGATGGTCTTTATCAAATACAGTTGAAATGGCTACTTGGGGCTTCCCCGGTGGCTCAGTGGGTAAAGAATCTGACTGCAGTGCAGGAGATGCAGGTTTGATCCCTGGGTTGGGAAGATCCCCTGGAGAATGGAATGGCAACTGATGGCAGTATTCTTGCCTAGAGAATCCCATGGACAGAGGAGCCTGGCAGGCTATATAGTCCATAGAGTGGCAGAGTCAGACACGACAGAAGCAACTTGGCACACATACACAAAAGACCACTCAGTTTGCAAACCTTAATCTCCCAATAAACTCTAGGGGCTTCCCTGATAACTCAGTTGGTAAAGAATCCATTTGGGTTTGATCCCTGGGTTGGGATGATCCCCTGGAGAAGGGAAAGGCTACCCATTCCAGTATTCTCTCCTAGAGAATTCCATGGACTCTGTAGTCCACGGGATCACAAACAGTCAGACACAACTGAGCAGCTTTCACTTTCAATAAAGTGTAAGGTTTATGTCAAAATTTTATTTACATTTACACAAATTAAGACCTGTAAACTAATAAATTCCATTCAGTTTTACTCTTCGAGATCCTAGAAAACATTTTTAAAAAGTTAGTCTTTTTTTTTTTTTTGAGGTTTTCCTAAACTTTATTATTTTTATTGAGACATAGTTGATGTACAGTATTATATGTTTCAGGTATATAACATCTGACATTTTTAAAGGTTATTTTACATTTATAGTTATCATCAAACCTTGGCTATAATCCCTGGGTTGTGCAATATATCCTTGTAGCTTATTAATTTTATATATAGTAGAAACCTACACTTTTTAAAGAAAGAAAACCATCTCTTACCTCCTGGGACCTGCTCCATGAAGATTTTAATGAAACCGTTTTCACTGAAAGAGCCCAGATACTGGACAATATTTTTGTGCTTCAGATGCTTATGCAAGGCTATTTCTTCATGCAGGGGCTGGGAGTATCTGAAAGACATGCAAATGTCAGTGAGCTAATTATGTCAGACTTTCTTGTATAAATTTAAGCAATACAAATGGGAAATTCCAGCTAAATGAATTCACCCATATATGAAATAAAATATGACCATCTAAGGCCTTTATTTCTCATCACATAAATTCGCATAAAATGTGAAGCTGGAGCCTTGGTAGGGTTTGAGGGGAACTGTGTCAGATACTAGTCTAGGTCTTTGTATATATTAGCTCATTTCTCACAACAACTCCATGAGAAGGTATTACTAAGATACCCATGTTACAGATAAGGAAATTGATTCACAGAACTAACCTATCCAAGATTTCCAAGCTAGTAAGTAACAGAACTAAGATCTGAACCCAGGAGAAGTGAAATCACCCACACAGCTCACTGTCACATTCATATTCCATTCGCTTCACAAGTTTATTATTTCAGGAGATTCCTTCCCAGGAAGACAAAATTGCAAATAATTTAAATATTCATTCCAGAACTTCCTGAAAGGTCCAACAACTCTTCAGTAAAAAAATATAAAACCATTTATATGCCAAGTCTCCTTGATTCTATTCTATCCGGTTCTACTGTATCAAATTATTTTTTATTCATTCCTAGCTGAGCCTCCATACTGAAAGACCAGCTTTAGACCAGACTTCAAAATCACGTACTTGGTATATATTGCTTTATTAAATTTTATGATGAAAGAATTTTGTATTTCTGGAACAGACAGAACAACATTTTTTTATGATTTTCTGAAGTACTATGAAGTTTGTAGACTTTTAACAATCCTGAGTATTAATATATTATCATATATTATGTTAATATAATTATTGTATAACTTAACTGTGGTAGGGTGCCAGCAATGATGAACAGAGACTCATAGCTATTTCCTAATATTTTTTCTGTTGTATGATGGAAGCTACAGGTGTGAAAAGCACTCACTATAACATAAAATATAAGCCTGATGCCTCATAATTTGCTTCAGTGCTACATGCAAGAAATGCTCAAATTTTACAGAGTCAAATCCATATAAGCAGAATGGATTTCCTGGAATGACCATAACAAATACTGGAATCAGTATTGAATAACATTAGTAGGTTGCAAAAACCCAAATTCATTTAATTATTTTTTAAATATATTTAAAATTTTAATTTATTTAATTGGCTTAGCCACGTAGCTTGCAGGATCTTAGTTCCCTGATTAGAGGCTGAACCCAGGTCCCTGAAATGAAACTGCCAAGTCCTAACCACTGGACCACAAATTGATTTAATTTAAACAAACTTTTATAACCTGTGAAACATTTCTCAGAAAGCTGCCAGCAACAACCAAAAATTGACTTGTATATTAGATCTCTTACTCATTTTACTTTTCTTCAGAATTGTTCTAGGAGCTAAAGGCTTGTATTAAACTAAACCCCTTAACAAGATATCAGTTAGGGACAATACCATTTTGACTATTGCTAGAATGAGATAACGCAAGAAATACCAGTATATAATGTTACCAAGGAGATGCTTAGGTAATGACTCTCAACTATGAAGACATTTACAAGTTACTTTTTCTATGAAGTTTAAAATGCTTTATTGATGCTAGTTAATAAGATCGCTCTTGATATGCAGGAGATAAATCAGTGGCAATATTGGGCCAATTCTTCAGATTTGGGAGATCAAGATGACTGCATAATCTGAAGCAAGAGGCTCACTCAGTTGATGACAAATAATTGAAAGGCTCTGACCCCCTGACAGCCTATTAAATATCAATCATAAATGTTTAAATATAAGATCGTGAAGAAATAAATATACAACACACGCTTCTCCTTACGTAACCAAAGGATAGCTCAAAAGTTACAATAATAGAATTCATCCTAGCTGAGAATAAGGACTCTTCTCCAGTGTGGAAACGATTAGTAATACCTAGCAATTCTCACTAAATGTAAGTGAAAGTGTAAGTACCACACACTGAATAAGCATGAAATTATAATTTGTTCAGGTCAATAAGCAACACTTGTCTGTGGGAATTACAAGAAAATCCCATTTCTTCTCAATTACCTATGACAACAGAAAGAAAAATGGTATAGACATTCAAAGATACTTAAATATGCACTTAGCTTTGAAAAATTAATATATCATACATGTCTCCAGAGCACCTCTCCTGAGTCAAATTCCCACTACAACCATTCAAAGCACTGAAGTTCCCAACCTTGGCTGGCTATTTTGCATCTCCTGGAAGGATTTTTTAAAATATCAATGTGTATGACCTACCCTAGAATTTGGGGGGTTATGGCCTGAGCATCAGTATTTTTTAAAAGTTCCCCAGGTTCCTCTAAAACATAGCTGGGTAGAAATACCTGACCTAGGAAAATAGTTGACAAATGTGTAGAATGTTAGCGGAAGCCAACTCAAGATGTACAACTAGATGGGACAAATTATGAGAGTGTCCTTAGAATCCAGCAGCTTGCTCTTATGACTACTCTGATGCTCCAACGAAGTGTTTTTAGAGTGAGGGAACCACAGAAGAAGCTGCTTTTGTTGCTATGACCTTCACTACAGATGGTAGTGTTTAGTGTATGCTGGATTATGCATTATTCACACCCATCCTACCATCTTAGCAATTATCCTTTGTAACTGCTACCTTTTTAAAAGCCACCTTGAAACTCTCCAGGTCACAAAGGTAGAAATGCTTTCTGTGTTGTATCTCACAATAACATTATAGACTTCACCTTAATCTTCTCATAGAGGTAACAAAAAGATGCCCCACAGCAGCTATCAAGAGAAGGGCTTGTCATGCAAGTGTTTTCAAACAAACCACATTATGCCAAATGGATCTTCACTGTTGGTGGTGTACTCTGTGTATGCACAGTGGCAGCTGAATAAACTTAAGCTACAAAGACAGTTTTCAAAGTGGTTTTCTTCCAAGTGACTACTTACATTTATCTGGTGGTGGGGAGGAAGGTGATATTGCTAAAGACAATCCTTTTAAATTTTATATCGCTTAAAAATCCACTCTATGTATCAATATATAATACTTAAGAACCTATAGGAATATTTGATGAAAATTTTAATATAACACACACACATACATATATATATTCCCTTGTGTATCTAGTGAATAGTTTCTATCACCATCCCAGAAGAATTCATACTTATGTCTCATGAGTTAACCAAGGAGAAATTGCAAAAATACCATAGAAAACCTAAAACTGAATTTACTGTCTACCTACCTAATATCCATTCCTCCCTTTTTCTGTGATTTTGTTTGGAGAAACAACTAGCCAACTTAAAAACTACTGAGTTTCTAACCTCCTTCATAGTCAGGAGTGGTCACTTTTGGCTAATGAAACAAGAGGTGAAAATAGGCTGGACATTTCTGAGAAAGTTCGTTTTCCTTTTCCCTCTTCCTGTCTGGAATGTAGATAAGGCAGAGTGACCACCTGTCAGAAAGTCATGTACCAAGAATGAAGACCAAGGATGGCAAAGCAGAAAGAGAACTGGGGCCCGGGACACTGGTTACAGGGGAACGAGGGGTGTCTTTCTGTGCTTGTGGTAATCAGAGAAGGCATCTCTGAGGGCTTGAGAACTGAACTTGGGACCTAATTGATGACAACGAGGCAATCCCGCCAATATGTGGTATTGGTGGCCCTGATGGAAAAAGAGAGGTCAGCGTGGCTGCAGAGGAGGAGGCGAGGCCACAGAGGGAGGCAGGTGTCTGTGTTAAGGTTCCTGGGTTTTGTGTTGTAAGAACTCACAGCCAGGTTTTAAGTAGTAATGACATGATGTGATTTCAACTTGAGAAAGAGCTCTGTGCAGTCTCTGAGGAAGGGATTTCTCTAATAGTCTTTGTGAGGACCAAAGACTCACAAGAGTATGGGACTGCCCTATGACTGTCTCTCCAATGTTGGGGGACATTTCATCAACTTTTTTTGCCCTGTGACGTCACTTTTCTGACGGCTTCAACAAGAGTCGATTTCTCAGTTGGTCCAGCTTTCCACCTGCAGTTTAGAACGGAGTGCTGACTTCCAATGTCCTTAACACACCTGACCGGAAACTGGAACTTCTGGTTCAAACCATTTTAGCTGGTGCTTATTCCCCATGTATCTATATAATAAACCAATCACGATGAAACATAACCTGAGCCCAACACACGGGCCATTCCCTTTTCTACTCTTTGAAAGTCCTAGTTACCATGGAGATGCCATCCTTCCCCAACAGAGTCTTGGGCTTGAATCACTGAGTGATGCAGCAGCTAAACCTCAGAGGGAGCTAATTAAAGCCACAAAGTTTTCAGACAGTTTCATTAATTAGAATATCACCAAAATATTTTGTAAATGCTATTAACAACTGAAATACCTTAGAAAGCAGCTTTGATTAGTCACAATTACTGTACCTGCTGTCTCTCTCTGGGATTTCCTTAATGGCGATTCTGACTTGGTTGCTCAGATCTCGACCTGCATAAACTATCCCATAAGTGCCTTTTCCTAAAACGACTCTGTCACCATTTTCATCGTATTCATAGTCATACTACGGAAAGACAAAGGGGGAGAGAAGATTGAAACATTAGCTGCAGTCCACATTTTAAACATCAACTTTTTCCAAGAGCATTTTTCCTTATTTTATCAAATGATTTTAACAAGGAAAACAATAAGATGAGGTTCTAATGAACAGTTTCAAGAACCAAAGAACAAACTTAACGCAGAGCATCGTGTGTTCCTATTTTCCCAACTGTGACAGACACCAGGCGGTGGGGGGTGGGGGCGCCAGAGAGGGACTATGTATTGAAATCCATAGAAGCGCTTCTCCAAAAGCGCACTCGGATTCTTTACCCACTGAATCCTGTTTATCACTGATTCTGAAGATGAGTATGATTAGCATCAATGTCTCTCAATAGCTATCACACTGAATTAACTGTTCTTTGGTTTTTCAGCTTTTGGTACCATCAAAGCATTTCACACTCTGCCAGGAGAAGAAAACCACTCAATGGCTTTGAGTAAGAAGAAACTTTGAGGTCTTACTAGCTGACAATATTAAGCAAGGATTATTTGTACTTTACCCCTGTTCCCAATTCCCCAAGCCTCAAAACATTTTAAAAGTGAAAAATGGGGACTTCTCTGGCAGTCTGGTAGTCAGGACCCTGTGCTTCCACTGCAGGGGCCATGGGTTCTATCTCTGGTCTGGGAACTAAGATCCCACATGTCTCGTGGCATGACTAAAAAAAAATAGAATAAAAAAAATGTTTTTTAATGTAAAATTTTAAAAAAGGAAAAACTTCAAAATGAAGTAAAAACGTCATTTTTGATGCAAAAAAGGAAATACCTACAGCCCTAAACCCATAGTGGCAAGCATCTCAGTCGAATATGGAAAATAGCATCAAATAAATGAAAGGGATATAGTGACCTTTAGAACTTCCCAGGTGGCTCAGTGGTAAAGAATCTGCCTGCCAAGCAGAAGTCACGGGTTCAATCCCCAGGTCAGAAAGATCCCCTGGAGAAGGAAATGTCAACCCACTCCAGTATTCTTGCCTGGAGAATCCCATGGACAGAGGAGCCTGGCAGGCTGCAGTCCATAGGTCACAAAGGAGTGGGAAACAACTTAGCAGCTAAACGACAACAACATGTGACATTTGGTAGACATCTCAGACCTGGAGGCGTCATCCACAAAGGCATCTTTTGTTGTGGACTTAACCTACAGGAATCATAGTCATCAAATGATCAAGCCATGTCTATGTAAAAGCCCAATGTAAAACTACAGACCAACAGGAGAGACCATAAAAACAAGCTCCTTCTTTTGTCTGTATTTTGCTAGAGTATAAAACTAGCAGCACATAGCTAGGTTCAACTCACAGAAGGGTTGGGTTAGCCATTTAAAAAAAAAACAACTGATTTCTAACATTTGTATATTAGCAAATTTAATATTAACACACAAAATAATCCAAAATAAGATAATGATCATGGATTTTGACACTAAACTAACAGCATAGCCTTAAATATAGAGAGCTGATAAAATTACAAAGAAAAATATACAATATAAACCATAATAGGTTCTAAATAGAACCCTTTTAGAAACCAATATATCTAGCAGACAAATTCAAAATAGAGACCCTAATGGCACAAATAACAAGTTTGGTATGGTAGATACAGAGATAGCGACAAATTCCTTCCATGCATATATGAAAAATATAAAATAATTAGTCACATATTAGGCCACAAAGAAAATTTCAACAAATTTCAAAAAACAGCTATGATAAAGACCATGATCTTTGACCATAAGATACTAAAAATAAGACAGCCAAAAACTATATTTGAAAACTGAGCATTGCAATTAAAATTATCAAGGGATTAGAAAATAAATGATCATGGGAATTTCAAAGTAGTTCAAAAAGAATGACAAGGAGAGCATTGCACGTCAAAAACTACAGATTTAGAACTATGTACATAAAATTTTTCATAGTTTTAAAGAATTGCATTAGAAAACAGAAAACTTTTAAATGATCAAGTTAAATGGTCAAGAAAATACACAAAGAAGAATATATTACTATCCAAAGAGAGTAGAAGAGTTTCTGGTTTTGGCAATATGGTAGGCTATGTACAGGAAAATGTTCCCACCAAAAAAAAACTAGACAAAATTAAATAGACATACTTTAAATGTCTAGTGTGTGTGCTCAGTCATGCCCAACTCTTTGCTACCCCATGGACTGTAGCCCACCAAGCTCCTCTGTCAATGGGATTTTTCCAGGCAAGAATACTGAAGTGGGTTACCATTTTCTACTCCATTAAATGCCTAGCTGGGCTTATAAAAAAGTAAAGAAGACTTCTAGGAACTAGAAATTACAAGGCAAAGGGACACTCCAGGGATAATCACAAGAACTGATGACCTTGCAGCCCAAGTGCTGGGGGTGAAGTCTTCTAGATTTATAAATCTAGGGCAGAGGTTGGCAAACAGTTTCTGCAAAGGGCCAGATATTGATAATTTTCAGATTTGTGAGCCATACGATCTCTATGGCAGCAACTCAACCCTGCCATTGTCAGTAGCTCAGTCAATACAGAAGCAAATGGGCATGGCTGTGTTCCAGTCAAGAGAAGTGGTGGGCTGGTTTTGGTGTCTGGGCTGAAGTGAAGTGAAGTGAAATCGCTCAGTTGTGTTCGACTCTTTGTGACCCCATGGACAGTAGCCTGCACCAGGCTCCTCCGTCCATGGGATTTTCTAGGCAAGAGTACTGGAGTGGGTTGCCATTTCCTGTGTCTGGGCTACAGTTCATCAATTCCTTATCTGAGACTTTGGTCTTAATGCTCACTGGGGATAGCAAATGAAACCTGGTGCCTATGGAAGGTGAAGAGATAGAATACACAAAACCAGGGTCCTTGAAGGACTGTAATTTGGTGAAAGGATATATTAGAAAAAAGTCAGCCCACAGCACTGAGAAACGAAAAGAAAACTTTGTCTGTCTTAGATTAAGCTCTGAGTGGACAAAGTCTCCTCTGAATACTTTCAACCACTGGCTGACACTCTGCTGTCTGGAGCTCAAATGGACAGTTGTCATTAATACCCGTAATCTGTATCGAGCCTGAAAAATTCCTGAGTGACAACAGAAACAAAGCAAAACATTTAAAAGAAGACTCCCTTAACACAGGCTATAAAGGATCCACCAGTGAAATTAAGCTCATAATCAAAAATTTAAAAATATATAACAAAATAATTCACCATCAGTGAGTACTGGTTGATTTGACAAGTATCACTCTAAAATAAGTACATTTAACATAAAGATATAAAATAAGAAATCCAAAATATGAGGAAAGAATGAAAAGTGAAAGTGAAAGTGACTCAGTCATGTTCAACTCTTTGGGATCCCATGGACTGTATAGTCCATGGAATTCTCCAGGCCAAAATACTGGAGTGGGTAGCCTTTCCCTTCTCCAGGGAATCTCCCCAAATCAGGGATCAAACCAATGTCTCCCACATTGCAGGGGGATTCTTTATCAGCTGAGCCACAAGGGAAGCCCAAGAATACTGGAGTGGGTAGCCCATCCCATCTCCAGGGGATCTTTCCAACCCAGGAATCAAACCAGGGTCTATTGCACTGCAGGAGGATTCTTTACCAACTGAGCTATCAGGGAAGCCCTTGAGAAAAGGATAAAGACACTCTAAAAAGGGCCAGACAGACTTGAGACAGATTCAAACATAACCTCCAGAAGTTGAGCCCTAAATAGGAAAAGAAAAAAATAAAATTCCCAATCAGATATGATATAGGGAAACTACAAAATATCAAAGGCAAAGAGAGGATGATAAAAGGAAGCAGAGAATTTTTTTTTTTTTTAAAGAACAAATAACCCACAAAGGCAGGTAATCTGGTTACTCTGCAAATTCTCTGAGGTACACACTCTCAACTTGAGAGACTACTATCACAAAGGATGAGGAAGATGGGGGGCATATTGTTACCAGCTCGTTTATTTGCTTCCAAGAGGCTTCCAAGCCTTGATAGAGGCAATCAGGTTGTATTCTTCCGGAGAATGCTATGCCCACTACCATGGCAGGACTTGGTGAACACGGATCTCCCTATCATGGACCCTATTCTGCCAGAGGAAAGAGGCCAAGCTCTGGAAAAGAGATATCTACTTTTCCAGTGGCAACACTTTACCCAATGTACATTAGAGAATACTCCTATTCTAGCAATCTGACATATGGCTAAAGATTGTCCTTAGACCAGAGGAGAAAAACAGTTATGTTTACAGGATAAGAGAATGGGAAACAGGGATCGTTTAGCAAATTCTCCAGACTGGAAGATACTCCAGCAAAGAGGCAGTACACACAGTCCAAAAATTCTACTTGAAGGATCCCAAGTCTCTACATCCAACTCTTGGTCCAGACTTTCGTCATGCTATACCATGCATGCTGGAAATCTACCAGCCAGGACCCAGGCTGGCAGGAGGCAGGACGGGGACCATCATCAAAGTCCTGTAACTCATCTTTGCCAGTGTGGCCTATCAAAGGGAGGGAAACCTACACACTGAATCTAGTACTACCACCACCTTACATTATTATGATGCACTGGTAGTGCAGTCGCCAAGTCGTGTCAGACTCTTGGGACCCTATGGACTCCATGCCAGGCTTCTCTGATCATGGATTCTCCAGACAAGAATACTGGAGTGGATTGCCATTTCCTTCTCCAGGGGATCTTCCTGATCCAGGAATTGAACTCGGGTCTCCTGCACTGCAGGCAGATTCTGAACCAACTGAGCTGTGAGGGAAGCCCCTTTTATAATGCACTATATAATTTTAATTATCATAATTAAAAGAAAAAATATCAGCTTTTAATAATCTACCTCATTTGATGGTCATAATAAGCCTATGTCATAGCAGGAAAGGTCTATGATTAGCTCCAGTTTACAAATGATCAAAAATATCTTCCACTGAAAATATGTGAAAATGGTGGTTTAAACCTAGCCCATCAGATCCTACCAAGGCCATAGAACAATCTTTTTTACAGTTATCAACATTCAAAAAACTAAGATTATGGCATCCAATCCTATCACTTCATGGCAAATAGATAGGGGAAAATGGAAACAGTGGCAGATATTATTTTCTTGGGGTCTAAAATCACTGGGGACAGTGATGGCAGCAACAAAATTAAAAGACGCTTGCCCCTTGGAACGGAGAAGGCAATGGCACCCCACTCCAGTACTCTTGCCTGGAAAATCCCATGGATGGAGGAGCCTGGTAAGCTGCAGTCCATGGGGTCGCTAAGAGTTGGACACGACTGAGTGACTTCACTTTCACTTTTCACTTTCATGCACTGGAGAAGGAAATGGCAACCCACTCCAGTGTTCTTGCCTGGAGAATCCCAGGGATGGTGGAGCCTGATGGGCTGCCGTCTCTGGGGTCGCACAGAGTAGGACACGACTGAAGCGACTTAGCAGCAGCAGCAGCCCCTTAGAAGAAAAGCTATGACAAACCTAGACAACGTATTAAAAAGCAGAGACATCACTTTGCCAACAAAGATCCATATAGTTGAAGCTATGGCTTTCAGTAGTCATGTATGGAAGTGAGAGTTGGACCATAAAGGCTGAACAACGAAGAATTGATACTTTTGAGTTGTGGTGCTGGAGAAGACTCTTGAGAGTCCCTGGACAGCAAGATCAAACCAGTCAATCCTAAAGGAAATCAGTCCTGAATATTCATTGGAAAGACTGATGCTGAAGCTCCAATACTTTAGCCAGCTGATGCAGAGAGCCAATTCATTGAAAAGACCCTGATGCTGAGAAAGATTGAAGGCAAGAGGAGAAGGGGGTGACAGACGATGAGATGGTTAGATGGCATCATCGACTAAATGGACGTGACTTTGAGTCAACTTGGGGAGATGGTGAAGGGCAGGGAAGCCTGGTGTGCTGCAGTCTATGGGTCACAAAGAATAGGACACAACTGAGGGACTGAATAACAATAACATCAGATTCTAGATTTTCTATTCTTCCTACCACCAATGCTGCAGGAAAATCTTTTTCACAGTGTAAGAACTTATAAGATAGATCTCAGTTCTGTTTCCAAACACCAGTATTGTAAAGATGTTCCAGTATATTCTTGGTATCCACTGAATACCCATATATATTCAAGCAGACAGAGGGTAGACATCTGTTGGCCATCTTAGACTCCATTCTTCCCTTTCTCCCCAGGTCACATTGACTGCCAAATGCCACTAGGCTGATCCTCACTGCTCTTGCCTCAGATCAGGCCCTCCTTGCTTCTGTGTGTGTGTGCGTGCTCAATCGCGTCAGTTGTATCCATCTCTTTGTGACACTACAGACTATAGCCCACCAGGATCCTCTGTCCACGAAATTCTCCAGGCAAGAATACTGGAATGGGTTGACATGCCCTCCTCCAGGGGATCTTCATGACCCAGGGATTGAGCCTGCATCTCTTATATCTCCTGCATTGGCAGGCAGGTTCTTTACCACTCACACCACCTAGGAAGCCCCCTTGTTCCTGTATTATTCTACAAATCCTCAACAGGCCTTCCTGCTACCTCCTACCCTGTTGCTTGGTTTTCCAACTCACTCTCCAAAAAGTTAGCAGTGAACTTCCCAAAGTCTAAGGTTCCCAAGTGAACTTTCCACATTCATACCACTGCTTCTGCTTTATGTGTTCCTCGTCACTTTCAGGATCAAATCCAAACTCCTTGGCCTGGAGTCAATACCCTTCAGAATCTCTTTGCTGCCTCTGTGTCCAGCCTGCTATCTCATCAATGTCCTCCAAAAACTCCCAGTGAAGTTCCCCAGATCTTTGTGCCTTTATACATAGGTGTTTTCTACCTAAGGAGTTCTGCCTCGTCCTTTAAAATAAGGAAGCTTTCTTGAACTGTCCACCTAATCCTCAAAGCTGGGTTAGATTCTGGTCTGATAGGCTTCCAAGGCCTTTTGCCCTCATTCACGGAGGCATTTTTCACTCTTCTCTTAGGCCATCTGCATTCCAGTCTCTACTCTGAGATCATTGAGAACCAGGACTTTATCTTGAATTGGTCTGTCCCTAGTCTTAGCCATATTTGTATTGCAGTAGAGGTTCAGTGAATATTTGCTTAATCAATCGGGCTATAGAAAATTTAACGGAAACCTTTTCTTAGTTTGTTTTTCCACTGTGGAGCCCTAACCACTGAACCATCAGAGAATTCCCTTGATAACAACCAGATGCCAAAACAAAACATTTACCATCAGTATCCTTTTGTTCTTCATTGAGAGGAGTTTTGCCACAGGAATACCTACTTAGCATAGTGAAGAATATACAAGCCTCGATGAAACTGCTCAAGGTTTAGTATCCCTCAGGAATGCAAGGCATCAAAAGACTGTTCTTTTTTAAAAAGAATATTAACTATAGAAGTTGCCTCCTGTTAGACAGAGTGGTCATAGTGAAACTCAAAAGGGCTTTCAATAAAACCAAAAACCATTCCAATGCATGATTGCCACTTGGTTTCTTTTTTCTTCTTTAATTAATTAATTTATTTTGGCTGTGCTAGGTTCTTAGGTGCGGCTCACGGGATCTTTGCAGCAGTGTGCGGGCTTCTGAGTTGTGCCATATGAACTCTTATTTGCAGCATGCCAGATCTAGTTCTCCAAACAGGGATTGAACTAGGGCCCCCTGCACTGACAGTGTGGAGCCCTACCAACTGGATCACCACAGAAGTCCCTTTCTTCTTTTTTTTAATCCCCTCTTCTTTTTCTTACAATATAGAGATATAATTTTAAAAGGCAGGCTTGAGAAGACTTCCAAGACCTTTAAGCACACAGAATTATCTCTGTGATGACCAGAAGAAGTAGAAAGAAGTCTTGACCAAAGCCACTGCTACTGCTACTGCTACTGCTAAGTCACTTCAGTCCTGTTCGACTCTGCGACCCCATAGATGGCAGTCCACCAGGCTCCCCCGTCCCTGGGATTCTCCAGGCAAGAACACTGCAGTGGGTTGCCATTTCCTTCTCCAATGCATGAAAGTGAAAAGTGAAAGTGAAGTCGATCAGTCATGTTCGACTCTTAGCGACCCCATGGACTGCAGCCTACCAGGCTCCTCCATCCATGGGATTTTCCAGGCAAGAGTACTGGAGTGGGGTGCCATCGCCTTCTCCATGACCAAAGCCAAGGGTCTGTTAAATAACGAAAATGGGAAAAAAAAAAAAAAGGCAGGGGCTGGGGGAATCAAGTGTTTTTAAAAATAAGAATAAAATTACACTGCTTATATAGTTTGCATTCTATTTCTATGGCAATGGGTTAACAAACCAGGTGTTGCTATGGGAGACAACTGCATTTTGAAGCAACGATGGGAATGCTTCTAGAATCAGCCTCACTTGTTGCCTGCCCAGAACTGTCTAAACTGGCGCGCGTAGGAAGACAATCTTGACAAGGCCAAACACCAAAGCTGTGACTCACTTAGTCCTTGCACTGTCAAGGGACTCACAGTAAAACAGTCACCTTCTAAAAAGCCACGTGCTGTCCCTGGTATTAATTACCTTAGCTTAGTAGTCACCTCAAGGACTCAAGTCGTAGCTTTGCTACTTTTCTAGTTATAATGCCTTAGTAAGATGTAAATGCTAAAAGCATTAATTACTAATAGCATTAAGAGAAGAGTAAAAATGTGGTAGGTATAAATATCTACTTCTATAGCTCTCTCCTTTCTCAGATCTTTACTCACATCTTCCCTCCTCAAGGCTTCCTTGTGTAAAATCACATTTCTGTTTCACTATAACTTCCTAAATCCTTCCCTGCTTAATTTTTCTCCTTTATGTTGATCATTACTCAAACATAGCATGCATTTTACTTACTTACTGTCTCCCACTAGAGTGTAAGCTCAGTGAAGGTAAGGATTTCCTCTATTTTGTTCCCTGCTAGATCCCCAGCACCTAGAAGAGTGTCTTCCTCATAGCAGGTGTCCAATATATATTTGGTGAATGAATTGATGGGATCCACTGGGACTCCCTAATGTGGTATAAAGATTATTTTAAGATAAAAACAACTGAAGAAATAGCTGCAGAAAAAACCTTTTCTAAACATATTTTGCTGACTTAAGCAAAGCCTCTTGAAAATATAGATGCCACAATCTCCTCTCCAGGAGGTTTAGGACCCCTTATATCTGGACCACCAGCTTCCCTGGTGGTAAAGTGTCTGCCTGCAATGCGGGAGACCTGGGTTTGATTCCTGGGTTGGGAAGATCCACTGGAGAAGGAAATGGCAATCCACTCCAGCACTCTTGCCTGGAAAATCCCATGGATGGAGGAGCCTGATAGGCTACACTCCATGGGGTCGCAAAGAGTGGGACACGACTGAGCGACTTCACTTTCACTTTTCATATCTGGATGAGAAATTACTAAACAAAACCTTTTTCAAAACTTCCCATACTTTCCACTTGTTTCTCATTAGTTTCCCACCATGTTGCTTCCCCTTGAAGTCCTTCTAAAAACTTTTCTTTAAAAAAATTTTTTACCGTGCTTTTTTTCTTGATGTGGACCAGTTTTTAAAGTTTTTATTGAACATGTTATAATATTACTTCTGTTTCATGTTTTGGATTTTTGGCCATGATGCATGTAGGATCTTAATTCCTTGACCAGGAATTGAACCCACATCCTTTGCATTAGAAGGTGAAGTCTCAACCACTGGACTGCCAGGGAAGTCCCAAAGACTTTTCCTATTAAGATAAATAAACTTTTAAATCTAGCTATGCAGGAATTACTTCTTTGCATATTCCTTCATATAGGAATAAACTGTTGTCTTTTCTCCTGTTAATCTTTGTCAGTTAATTTGCAGGCCTCTAATCACTGAACATGAGTTGACAGAGGAAAAAAGTTTCTTTTTCTTGCAACGGAACAAATGAATGAGTAACAAACATATTCTTATCATACAACACCATAGTGACAGCTATTCCAAGGCAGTGCAGTAACTGTGGGTGATCAGCTTCAGGTCTGGTTGTGGTTTAGTCACTAAGTCACGTCCAACTCTTTTATGACCCCATGGACTGTAGCCTGCCAGCCTCCTCTGTCCATGGGATTTCCCAGGCAAGAATACTGGAGTGGGTAGCCATTTCCTTCTCCAGGGCACGCACCTCCCCAACCCAGGGGTTGAACCCGCCTTTCCTGCACTGGCAGGCAGGTTCTTTACCGCTGAGCCAGATCTGTACAAAAATAGAAACACGAGGCCAAAGAAAAACAAACCAGTGTGCTACTGGGTGACTCTGAATTGATTTAAATGAATTCTAAACCATAATTCACGGTTAATGTTTGTGAGGCAAATCATCAAAAAATAAATGGTAAGGTTTCATCATCCAGCAGATGTTTGAGTGAAAGGAAAACATTTCATTTGTCTTACTTGTTCCTAATCCATCACACAGGGGGCAACTTCCTCTCTATGCAGCCTGGAAATTACACAGAAACAGGTTCACAGGGCCAGCTGCTATGATTACTTCAGGCTTGTGTCAATTGGATGCCCATTCTGATAAAACAGTGATGTACAAATGCATAAAAGAAAAAGGAGCACATGGGAAAAGGGAAGGAGAATATCTGTATGTTTGAAAGAGGCATGAAGAGGAAGGCAACACATTCTGTACTGAACACCAAAGGAACTCAGTAATTTATGGTTTCTTCCAAACAACTAAAAAAGAGAGAGGGAGAGATTAAGCAAATGGGCGGAGAGTGGCTTGATTGTGGTATTCAGCTTGATTATGGTATTCATTCTTTCATTGACTTCACATTGATTAAACAATCATCAAGCTCATTCCCCAGCATTTACTCTGCCCTCCTCCAATCTCTATCCCTCTCCTCCCAGTTTGAGATATTGTCTAAACAACTCTGGTTTTGTCACTCCTCAGCTTCAAACCCTTCTAAGCCTTCTGAATGAACGGCTTGGATGCCTGACCCCTGCAAGACGATGGGGTGAAAAGGGAAAGAAGGCAACAGTCCAGCCTTGGGATGTAAATAGTCCAATGCAGGCTACTGAACTACAGGGAAATGAAAAGAGTTAGGGCCGAGGACGGGGCAAAAATGCTGTTAAGGGCAGAGAAAAGTGAAAAGATGTGGTGAAAATGGTTCAAGGTAAAAAGCACCCTTGAGTTGTATCTCAAAAAGTTAGAGCAGAGTCACCAAGTAAAACAAAGGAGAAAAAGCATGTGGAGTTGGGCATCTGCATGCCAAGTCCAGAGGCTGGAACAGCATGGCTGTTTGAATAATGGACAGGAGTTTGGCACTGCAGGACGGCAGGGTGGAAAGGAAAGGGTAGGTTACAGCCAGAGAGATAAGAATATTGTATGGTGCAGAAATCTTCTAAAAAGAACAGCATCAAAGATTTTTATTTTTATGTTTTAAAATGCCATTTGCAGTGGCATGGATGGATCTAGAGAGTGTCATACTGAGTGAATTAAGTCAGACAGACAAATATCATATGCTTATATGTAAAATCTAAAGACATGGTACAAATGAGCCTATTTACAAAACAGAAGTTGAGTCACAGATGTAGAAAAACTTGCATGGAACTGACATATACATACTACTATATACAGAATAGACAACGAATAAGAACCTACTGAATAGCACAGAGAACTCTATTCATTACTCTGTAATGACCCATATGGGAACAGACTCTAAAAAAGAGTGGATATATGTCCACGTATAACTGACTTTGCTGTACTACAGAAACTAACACAACATTGTAAATCAACTATACTCTTAAACAAAAAACTTAAGAAAATAAAAAAGCTTTTTAATTAGGGAAGTCACAGGATTAAATCTGCCTGAGAGATCTCTCCAGTGATGGCAGGGCCAGTGTTATTGATGGCAGGAGAGATAACAGGCCATATGAGAGATGATGAGGACGTGAGATAGAGGACTGACAGTGGAATGAAGGGGCTGGAAGAAACACTGGCTGTGAGACTGGAGCAGAGATTCTCGGAGGTATCTGCCTTGGGTACCTGTGCAGATGCCCTTGTTCTTAGTACAGACATGAAAGGCTGGGAGAACAAAAACACGGACCACGGATGGTAAGTGTTCAAACCCTGACAGTTGACTACAATCAATTGTTCAATGAGTTCAGTGTAAATTTATTAATATAATAAGTTCTTTAAGCTATGGGTTCATACCTCTTCCATTTCAAAAGATAGCCCTGAATCAAAAACATGGCCTTGAATCAAAAGAAGTTGTTTCTCTTTCTGTTTAAAAATAGAGAAGCCCTCTGACAGTGGTATTGAGCTATATTTAGGAAACCTTGTACAGTTTGTACTAATCTTGAAATTTGTTTAAAATGTGAGCTAGGAAAGGACATGTAAGATCTTCTTGTTCAACTCTCATTTAAGGAATGGTATCATCTTAATCCAGCAGGAGTAAGAATTATGTCCAAAGTTATCACACTGGTTATTGGCAAAGTCAGAGCTAAAACCCAAGGCCTCTGACCCCAGAACAGGGATCTTACTAGAGTAGAGTCAGGTTTGATCAATTGGAAGAAGGGTTTGACCATGACCCAAACAAGCCTGAATCCCTCCCACAATTGTACTGCTTCAGATAAAAAGCATTCAAAATCAGAAAGAAAAGCAAAGCTTAACTTGGACTTTAGGTAAGTTTTTCAAACACCAGGAAGTCTAAGGTTTAGTTCAAATTTGTGGTTTATGGAACCACATTAATAGCTAATGTCTGCCAAATGCTGCTATCACCCCATGAAAAGTTAAAAAACATTTAAAAAGAACATCTGATCTTTCTAAAATTTTAATTTTGTTTTGGGCCAATTTGAATTCTATCTCAAATGGAGGTTAAGATCAGAAAATAATTATTCTGCATATAAAATCTTAAACACCAAAGTAATCCTTCTCACTTATACTGTAAAGAATAGGAAGAGAAGGAATTATTTTCAGTATATCATTCACAGCCTGAAGTTTGAGTTCAGTTTGCAGTAATGAAATTAAGGAACAAATTTTAATCAAATATTTAGAATACTAAAAACCTGATGTTATGGTGCTAGTTGTAAAGAACCCACCTGCCAATGCAGGAGACATAATCCAGGGTCCAAAAGATCCCCTGGATGAGGGCATGGCAACCCGCTCCAGTATTCTTGCCTGGAGAAACCCATGGACAGAAGAGCCTGGTGGGCTATAGTCCATGGGGTCACAAAGAGTTGGACACAACTTAAGCGACTTAGCCCATGCACACACAATGTTAGTCATGAATATTGAAAATATCTAAGAAATGTGATCAAGACTATAATGGAGTTATCATAAGTTATGCAAAAATATAAGTTCAGGTTATTTAATAACTCATGTTGTATAGGTGCTCTGGCCATGAAGGGACTAGGAGGGCCATGAAGGGCCTGGAGAGCCAAGATGGACATCATCATCTTCACAACCCAGAACATCACTGTATCCATTCATTCATGTCATGCTACCAGAACACCCAAGACTACATCAGCAATGGCACTAGTTGTAGCAATAATAGCAAACTAAGCCAAAATACTTAAAACAAGTATGCTTGAGTTCACTGTATAGACTATACAATCCACTGGGAATACTGCAGAAGCCATTCTGTGTCAGAGATTTTAAATTATTCGGATAGAACACAAATGACATATAAGAAGGATCAGAGTGTTTTTCTAACATTAAAAGAATAGTGTCCCTGCACTTTCTTGAGAAGGTCTCCCAGGTGGCTCAGTGGTAAAGCATCCATCCATCTGCCAATGCAGGAGACTTGGGTTCTATCCCTGAATTGGGAAGATCCCCTGGAGGAGGAAATGGCAACCCACTCCAGTATTCTTGTTGGGAAAATCCCATGGATAGAGGAGCCTGGTGGGCTACAGTCTATGGGGTTGCAAAGAGTTGGACATTACTGAGCAACTAAGCATGCATACACTTTCTTGAGAAGAGTGGGTTAGGAGCACTTTGATAAATCAGAGAGCTCTACGGTATGAGTTGTTTTTTGTGAGGTCAGATCTACTAAAACCCCCGGACATTCCTAGGAAGAAAAACTGAATGTTTCCCCTCCTTATCTAGCTGGTAAGTGTTCTCAGCGCTTGCAGGAGAACTGTCTGATCAGGAAGCGTATCTCACAGGGCCCACCCCACTGATTACCACTGCATACAGATCGGGAGATCCTGACCCGGGGTCTTCTTGACGGCTCTCTGAAAAGCAATCTACCTGTCCCTCTAACAGTACAGGAGACCCAGTCTTAGAAAAATTAGCCAGTGTAATTCACCACAAAGTCTAAGGGAATTCAAGCCATGTTATGCTATGCCTGTAGTTAAAGGAGTTTCTAGAGCAGAGTCTCTGAATTGATGATTCAATCAGTTTATGAAGACCAAGCTTGCCCAACCTGGCTATCATAGTCTGGCTACGCTATGTACATTTATCATAAGATGGATTGCTTTTCAAAGAGGAATAATAAAGAATAGATATCGCTGTTTTGTTTTTTTTAAAACTCAGCAATTTATGTTATTGCAAAATAACTTCAGGGGTTTTCCAATCTATCCACTTCATAACTTATTACTAATGGAACTGTTTCATTTTCATTGTTAACTTTTACCCTGGCAGTTGCTATGTATCAAGTAATGCTAAATTTAACCCAAATAAAAACAGAGATAATGAAGTACAGTCAAAAGAGCACTGATGTGGAAGTCAAGATATCTAGTTTCTAACATAACCACTTAAATAAGAAAATATAACATTGCAAAATATTAAGCATAACAAAGTACTGTCTATTACTTCTGCAGACAGCAAGCTAGTACATGGGGAAGATTATTTTTTTTCCAAAGAAGATTATTTTTTTTTTCCAAAGAAGATTATTTTTTTCTTCCATCTTTTTATAACTTAAATGAAAAAGCCTTAGGCCTATTCAGGAATAACAAAGCTATGCTACTTCCGGGGTTTCCTGGGTGGTGCTAGTGGTAAAGAATCCGCCTGCCAATGGGAGACATAAGGATTCGGGTTTGATCCCTGGGTTGGGAAGATCCCCTGGAGGAGAGTATGGCAACCCACTCCAGTATTCTTGTCTGGAGAATCCCATGGACAGAGGAGCCAGGTGGGCTACATTCCATATGAGGTTGCAAAGGCTCAGACATGACTGAAACAGTTTAGCATATATACACATGCATGTAACTGCTAAAGAATTACAGAATTTAATTATAGACATAATTAACAATTGGTTGTTATATTTAAATTTCCTTCGATTGTTACCCTACCACTATGCTTACATAAAACTTAAGTACACTGCTAGTATACAAGATGACAGTATCAAGGTGATCTAAAACATAAGTATACCAGTCAGACTGGTGCTGTAGTTCAATTTCACTTTAACATTTAAATTTCAATATTAAATTGAATTTAATTTTCAATTATTTGAAAATAATTGAAAATTTCAAATGTTTCAAAATTCAAACATTTAAATGTAAATTTCAATACTTCTTGAATTTAGAATTCTCTCCCAAGTCATAAAATGGGAAGGGCTTGGAGAAAGCAGAGGCCCATTTCATGTCTGGAGAAATGTCACCTTTCAGACACTGAAGATGCCCCAGTGTGAGAGTCAGCACTCTTGAACCTCCCCAGTACTGGTCCTCACTGTGGTAGAACACTCTTTGACACACAGCAGACAGACAGGATGGATAAAATGGACACAGTTGAAAAACGGGTGTCTGCAGTGTACTACACCCAGGAGGCACAAGGAAGGGTAGATTGAAAGGAACAGCATCGGGATGAGTGCTATCATATCCTCTCTTTATTCTGTTTATCTTCTATTGTTTCAGATTCTCCATGTAAGCATATGAATGAGGGATGCAAACGCTTCTATCATTCAGAATTTTCATGAAATTTTGCTGGTCTGAATTGCAGCATATCTCAGAGGAGAAGAAAAACATGCAAGGGCACTATGACTCTTGCATTGAGGGTTATCAACACCCTCAGAGATAAAAGCATAGTTACTCTCTATAAGTAAGATACAAAAACATGACGTTCCTAAGAGCTCTGTGATGTTTGCTTTTTAGCCCTTTTTAACCAAAGGGATTCTCAAAGCTGTTTTTAACATTAAGGAACAGCTTATAGACTCTAGACTCTCTACTCCTCACCACTACTCATGTAACATGCCTGCTCTCTCTCTCTCTCTCTCACATGTACACACACACCTTTCCTTCAGTAAAACTTGAAATAGATCACTTAAAAAAATTAGCCACAAGAGAAATTTTGTAAAAATTACCTCCAGGGAGTCACCTTCACAATCTCCTTCCTCTGTGTTTTTCCCCTTCTCTTCAGTAATGGTGTTCACCATTTCAAAAAACCTACAGAGAAAATGGGTATGTGGTCACTCATAATAGCTAACATATTAAATATATCCAAGCACGTTTTAAAGTGACTTCAGAGCAAAAGCTGGGATCTAGAGGAGTCAGGCAATAAAGTATGAGCATCAGTGTGAAAAATAAGGTTTTCCAAAAAGAAAACACAGGTTAGTATAATTTGACAGAAATTTCAGACAATGTCTAACACTTCAGATAATAGTAACATGACACTTTACACAATCAGAATGGTAAGGCTGGACAAGGACAGAGAAATGTAAAGAATGTGGACTTGTGTATAAGACCAGGATTGGGAGTATTTACACGATTTGGGACAAATTCCTCCACCTCTCTGAGACTCATTCTCTAACTGTAAGTGGGGAATACATGAAAATGACTAGTAAAGTGCTCAAGGCAGGGCACTCCTCATTAAATATTAACTATTATTGTTTTGCTATTAATATTATTAAACGGGACATAACAGAAACATCCACCTTCTGAAGTAGTGTCTCTAACTACTCAGTTAGAGTTTGATCTCAGTTCCTGAAACTTCAGCCTGAGCACCTCAGTATCCATGTGGGGTCCCCTATACACGGTCTGCAAAATACTGATGTGAACCAGGAATGGCTATCTTTTATGTTTGTGACAGAAGCCACCTCTCTTTTGGTGATAAACATTTTCTTCAGTAATTATTCTTGTAAAGTTTTGTTTTGTTTTCTGGAGATCATTGCAGAGCTTTAAAAAAAAAAATTATGGCAAGAAACAGATTTTCCCTCTGGGCACTAGCTGAGTCTGTCCCTCCAGAGGGGATGCTAATAGTTTCTAGTCCAGACATGGAGTAAGGGAGGCACTTTGAACAGGGGCTGATGATATCACGGGTAGGTCATGCGGTACACAGTCAGCCCAAGGAAAGAACAGGTTACTGTGTGGCGAGAAAAGCTTCCTACCACAACTCAGAACTTTTCTGTTATCTCTATACCTATGAAAGCATAGAAAATAAATATACTGGCCTCTGCCCCAGGTCCTGGGCACAGAGATCCTAAAATCCTTGTAATTTTCTGAGTGATAAGAGTATGAGGAACATCTTGTATTCTAATATTTGTCTTAGACCTGTCCCTGATACAGGGCTCCTAAAACATTCATAAGCTCCTAAGTGATAGAGAACCAGGAGCATCTTTTGTTCTAATGAGGCGATTCTAGGCGGGCTTCTGAATGACTCCTGGATGGGAACTGATCACCAGAAATACCAAAACATGATTAAAAGCCTGAAACATGATTATACCAAAACATGATTAAAAGATTGAAAGAATTTTCAATCTTACCTCCCATCCTTCATAGATGGGAGAGAGGCTGGAAGTGGAGTTATTACCTGTTCATATTCATGCCTACTTGAGGAATGGGGCTTCCCAGGTGGTTCAGTGGTAAAGAATCCGCTTGTCAATGCAGGAGACACGGTTTGACCCCTAGGTAGGGAAGATCCCCTGGAGGAAATGGCAACCCACTCCAGTATTCTTGTCTGGAAAATCCCATGGACAGAGGAGCCTGGCAGGCTATAGTCCATGGGGTTGCAAAGAGCTGGACACGAATGAGCAACTGACCACACACACACACACACATGCACACACACACACGCACACACACATGTGAGGAAGCGTCCACAAAATACCAATAGTAAGGGATTCAGAGAGCTTCCAGGTTGGTGCAAACATTCACACAGGGAGGGTGACTCACCCAACTCCACAGGAACAGAAGCTCCTGCACTCAGGACCCTCCCAGACCTCAGCTTACAAATCACTTCATCTGGCTGTTCATCTGTATTATGTCCTTTAATGATCTGATGAACGTTAAGTGTGAGTTCTGTGAGCCTCTCTAGCAAATTAATCAAACCCAAGAAGGGTGTCACCAGGACCTCTGAGCTATAACTGATTTGTCTAAAACACAGGTGGTGATAACCTGGGCTTGGAACTGGCACCTGAAGTCAAGGGAAGAAACAGTCTTATGGGACTGAGCCCTTAGCCTATGGGATCTCACTCTACCTCCAGGTCAATTGAGTTCAATTGCAGGTGTCACAAAGAATTGTTGTAGGGGGAAAATCTCCACACATTTGAGGATAAGAAATATCAGAAATGAGGTGTTTTGTGAGGAATAAAGGAGACACACAGAAAAGAAACATAGTAGGGAAGAATTGGGGTTTTCCCTACATAGGAAGGAAAAAAAATTTTTTCTTATACAGTGCTTTTTTTTTTTAATCCATCCATCCAACAAATACCATTGAGTGTCTAATGGAATAAACACTGTTCTGGCCTTTGGAAATACGACAATGAGCAAAATCGGTAATGTTCATTTTGTTTTGTTTTTTTAATACATGCACTAAAAGACAAAGGACTCAGTGCCCAAGAGAACAGCACCCAGGGACCTTATTTAATTAATTAATTTTACATTTTGGCTGTGCAGCATGTGGGATCTTAGTTCCCTGACCAGGGATTGAACTCACACCCCCTATGGTGGAAGTGCAGTCTTAACCACTGGACTACCAGGGAGGTCCCCAACAATGTCCATTTGGGAGTTGTGAGCCTCTCTCTGGAGTTTGCTTGTGACACTACGTTCTTCACTCTTCCTTCCTCTATACATACATTTCTTGGAGGTTAATGATACGGAGAAAAAAGATCCCAAACCTGATTAGAATGACAGTATGCTCTGATGAAGATGACATATCTTAATGAGTTAAAGACACAAGTAAATTTAACCAAAAGGAAGAAGAACATGAAAGACCTAAACAAATTCTAAAGATCTGGGGTAAAGATTTCCATCAGCTATTCACACAAAATTTTCTAACGTGAACATTCTAAGTAGAAAATACACTTCTGGTGGGATGGGAGCACAGGTAATTTTTAGATGCTTGGATTCCAGAGTTGTATGTGCCTCGTTCAAATCCCAAATTTTATGCTTTTTGGCTATATATGATTATAGGCTAGTTAAACTCTCCAGTTCAGTTCAGTTGCTCAGTCATATTTGACTCTTTGTAACCCCATGGACTGCAGCATGCCAGGCTTCCCTGTCTATCACCAACTCCCAGAGCTTGCTCACACTCACGTCCATAGGGTCGGTGATGCGATCCAACCATCTCATTCTCTGTTGTCCCCTTCCCCTCATGCCCTCAATCTTTCCCAGTATCAGGGTCTTTTCGAATGAGTCAGCTCTTTGAATCAGGTGGCCAAATTATTGGAGCTTCATTTTCAGTGTCAGTCCTTCCAATGAATATTCAGGACTGGTTTCCTTTAGGATTGACTGGTTTGATCTCCTTGCAGTCCAAGAGACTCTCAAGAGTTTTCTCTAACACCACAGTTCAAAAGCATAAACTCTCCAAGACTCTACTTTTTTCTTTAGCTGTTTTCTACAAAACTATTAATATTACCTACCTAATAAAGTTTATTTAAAGATTAAAATAGATATAGGCCTATAAGATTTATATAGTACTCCATAAATCTTAGCTATAATTATCATTGAAATAAATGAATAGCCTTGAGAATTCAAGTGTAAGTAGAAAAGTCAACAATACACGTGCTAGGAATTCTTTCTTATTTCCAAGTCTTTTTTTTACTATACATTCAGTTCAGTTCAGTCACTCAGTCGTGTTCAACTCTTTGTGACCCCATGAATCGCAGCACACCAGGCCTCCCTGTCCATCACCAACTCCCAGAGTTCACTCAGACTCACATCCATCGAGTCGGTGATGCCATCTAGCCATCTCATCCTCTGTCGTCCCCTTCTCCTCCTGCTCCCAATCCCTCCCAGCATCAGAGTCTTTTCCAATGAGTCAACTCTTCACATTAGGTGGCCAAAGTATTGGAGTTTCAGCTTTAGCATCAGTCCTTCCAAAGAACACCCAGGACTGATCTCCTTTAGAATGGACTGGTTGGATCTCCTTGCAGTCCAAGAGACTCTCAAGAGTTCTCCAACACCACAGTTCAAAAGCATCAATTTTTCGGCGCTCAGCTTTCTTCACAGTCCAACTCTCACATCCATACATGACCACTGGAAAAACCATAGCCTTGACTAGACAGACCTTTGTTGGCAAAGTAATGTCTCTGCTTTTGAATATGCTATCTAGGTTGGTCATAACTTTCCTTCCAAGGAGTAAGCGTCTTTTAATTTCATGGCTGCAATCACCATCTGCAGTGATTTTGGAGCCCAAAAAAATAAAGTCTGACACTGTTTCCACTGTTTCCCCATCTATTTCCCATGAAGTGATGGGACCAGATGCCATGATCTTAGTTTTCTGAATGCTGAGCTTTAAGCCAACTGTTTCACTCTCCTCTTTTACTTTCATCAAGAGGCTCTTTAGTTCTTCGCTTTCTGCCATAAGGGTGGTGTCATCTGCATATCTGAGGTGACTGATATTTCTCCTGGCAATCTTGATTCCAGCTTGTGCTTCTTCCAGCCCAGCATTTCTCATGATGTACTCTGCATAGAAGTTAAATAAGCAGGGTGACAATATACAGCCTTGACGTACTCCTTTTCCTATTTGGAACCAGTCTGTTGTTCCATGTCCAGTTCTAACTGTTGCTTCCTGACCTGCATACACATTTCTCAAGAGGCAGGTCAGGTGGTCTGGTATTCCCATCTCTTCCAGAATTTTCCACAGTTTATTGTGACCCACACAGTCAAAGGCTTTGGCATAGTCAATAAAGCAGAAATAGATGTTTTTCTGGAACTCTCTTGCTTTTTCCATGATCCAGCAGATGTTGGCAATTTGATCTCTGGTTCCTCTGCCTTTTCTAAAACCAGCTTGAACATCTGGAAGCTCACGGTTCACATATTGCTGAAGCCTGGCTTGGAGAATTTTGAGCAGTACTTTACTAGCGTGTGAGATGAGTGCAATTGTGCCTTTGTTTGAGCACTCTTTGGCATTGCCTTTTAAAGATAAAACTTTAGCTAAGAATCATAATTAAGCATACATATTTTTGGTGCCAAGATAAAAAGACTGAGTGTATATTGTAGCTAGTGTATCAATCATTTATAATGGTGTCAAATAGTGATTATTTGAATAAGAATAACCCCCAACAAAATTTTAAGTCCAAGCTGGCTTTTACTGCACTTTGGTGTCCCAACTGTAACTCACTTCTACTTGTTGTTTAGTTGCTAAGTCATATCCAGCTCTTTGCGACACCATGGACTGTAGCCAGTCAGGCTCCTCTGTCCATGGGATTTCCCAGGCAAGGATCCTGGAGTGGGTTGCCATTTCCTTCTCCAGGGCATCTTCCTGACCCAGGTATCAAACCCACATTTCCTGCTTGCCAGGTGGATCCTGTACTGCTGAGCCACCTTGGAAGACCCACTCATTTCTACAGGTCCCCACAATTAGGCACTGAGAAGAACTCAGTTATTAGCCCAGGAGAAATATACCCAGGGAGGTTAACACAAACATACAAAGCAATTCATGGATTTTTGGATTATCTTTTATTGGTGTAAATTAGATCACTGGTTTTTAACTCAATATGTTCCTCCACTTCAAAATCCAATATAATTAGTCCAGGGTACAGCTCAAACACTTTCTAGAGCCCACCAGTTGACTCTAATATGAACTAGAGTTAGGAGTCACTGTTGTAGATAATGGTGAGAATTTCATTCAAGAATGAAAATTTTGGTAACCATAGAATACATGAGCTCTTTAAAAATGAGACCTAAGACTTGGCAATTAACTGGTAAATTTGGTTCAAGTTTTGTCTGTGGAAAAGTAAGTTATGACTAAGAAAAAGGTTGATTTATTAAAGAGAGGTCCTAAATTTCTCAGTTAAACAAGCCACATAATTATAAAATACCAACCCAAATGAAATATTTATATAAGCACATGGCCATGAATTCTCTACAGGAGCTACATGTTCATTCACTAATTAAAAATAATGATCAGGTAAGAACAGTCTTTTTCACACATCAACAATGACTAATACGTACTTTTTACAGTGAAGTTCTGTACAGAAGTAGATTTGGAAATCGTCAGAATTGTGAAGCACGTACAGAAAACAGCATCGTTCTTCAAATTTAGAAATACTGAAACAAACAAAAGAGAATTATTCACAGTAATCTCAATACCTTCCATGAATTGTGATGAAAAAGGAATGCTTTTTATATTCAGTCCCAAGTATGATATCAATGCTGTTTATACCAAAATGTTATAAATAGCACTTCACAAGTGACACTCCCTGTACCACAGTACTAAAATTATTTAATATTCTGAGAATTGTCTTCCTACAGATAAGGCTGCTCAGGGTGTTGCAGGCACATAACCTACGTGGCCTACAACTTAGTGTGGAGAACAGGTCTTGCCTGTCGTAGCACTAAATTGTGCGCTGGGAAGAAAAGCACACATATCAGCTGGCTTACAGACCCGATGATTCTGGTTCTATAAGATCTGTCGAACAATAAAATTCTTTCAAAGCTGGGAAGGCAATGTGTGGAGGCAGTAAAAGCAGCTCATTCCTGTAGACAGTACAGAGGAGTGAAGAAATACCAAATAGCACTTGGATTGGACTCAGCCAGTTATTTAGTTTACAGCAATTGAAACAATTTTGAGTTTACAGTCATGCCACGCTCCTTTACGCCAAGGGTTGGCAAATATTTTCTGTAATGAGCCAGAGAGTAAATATATCAAGCTTTGAAGGCCAAACTACTCAGTTTTGCTGTTGGAGCAGCCTCAGGCAATACACAATGAATAAATATGGCTGAGTTCCAATAAAACTTTATTTACAAAAACAGGCAGCAGGTCATATTTGGTCTGTGGGCTATTGTTCTCCAATCCCTATTTTATGCCTTTGTATCTGCTGTTCCTTCCATATGGAATGCACATCATTTTTCACTTCTTGCAGCAATTCTATCCATCATTTGAGGCCCAGCTTAGACCTTACTCCATCTCACTTCGCTACTTCCAACTAAAACAGAAAGATTTCCTCTTGTCTCTCTGGTCTTTGAACATACTTCTGCTAATTTCATACTGTAATGTCATTAGTTATTAAATGTCTATTGCCCTGCTGGGTTGTGAGTGCTTCAAGGGAAGAGTTCGGGTCTTAGTCATTTTTGTATCCTTCTCAACATTTGACAAATAGCTGGCGTTCAATAAATGCCAAATGAGCTGATGATGCAAGATAAACCGCTGACAGCTGGATTTTTTTCTATAGTTTGTCTTCTATTTATAGAGGAGGAGGCCAAGAAAAGTTAGATCTCTTTGAAGTCACACACTGGAACTCAAGTTTCTCAACACACAAATCGGCAGTAGCCACAAATAATCATTCCATGTTGATATTGACAGTCACAACAAAGGCTGTGGAGCGATGCCATACCTCGTTAGAGAAAATTAACTCATTGGAAAATAAATATGACAAAGAGAAATTTATATTTACCATACTTTTCTAGATGGATGGCTTAAAAAAGGCAGCAATAAGTAGTGTCTGGTCTTAAAAATTAAATATTAGGAGAGTAATGCTTTATCTGAGAAGGCATGGACTGGAAAGATATATAATGAGTCAGTCTGGCCTGTTTCTGTTCACATCATTCACAAGGTAACAGGTGGTTTTGCCAGGCAAACTCCAATTATCAGTGACTCAGACAACTCCACCAGTTCATGCTCCAACAAAACCAATTACCATTATGCCCAAAGCAACAAAGTATTGCATAACAGGTCTGCAGGAATCTGGCTTTTCTCATTTTTATTTATATGGGACAAACAGAAGTAAATGCAACTAATTTGGTTTGAAATGGGCAAGAGTTGGTTTCTCATAAACTTCTGTAAACACTTAACCAGGGGCTCTTGACTCTGAAAAAGTCTCATTTCTAAATGCCAGGCATGGGCATTATGATGGCAATGTCCAAACTGAAGGAAGCCACTGTAACCTCAAGAACATGTGATGAACAGAGATCTCAGGAAAAGTCATTAAAAAATGAATTCCCATAATCTCACCATGTTAGTATTGGCTGCTGCTGCTGCTAAGTCGCCTCAATGGTGTCCAACTCTTTGCGACCCCATGGACTGCAGCCCACCAGGCTCCTCCGTCCATGGGATTTTCCAGGCAAGAGTACTGGAGTGGGGTGCTATTGCCTTCTTTAGTATTAGCTAGAGGACCCGATCCAGTAGACAGTACATGTGTTTTCAACACATCTAAAGAGAGAGTAGTTCCTGGTATACCAAGAAACCCCATAAAAATCATCCTCTAACGTAAACCATCAGGTCCCCCAGCTGGAGAGGACCTCCAACAGCTCCCTTCTATCCTTACCTTGACTCTGGTCTACAATCACACTTATCTCTCAGTCACCGTATTTTAAGTAGGTGACAAGTACAGAGTCCATGAAGCTTTTGTTGCAAATCTTTTTGTAATGAAGATAGTGAGTCTGAAGAAGGCTGAGCATTTTTATCAACCGAAGGGTGCTTGAAGTTCTTTGCATTTTTAAATCATGACTATAAGTCCTATCCAAGACATTCAGGCTCTAGAAAAATGTTTTCTAAGTAAACAAAACCAAGGAGACTTACCTCACACCCCTGACAGAAGAAGCACTAAAATTCCACTCATGTATACCTTTCTAGAACACAAGGGAAAAACAACAACAAAGGCTGAGTCATCTGAATGGAAATAACGTAACAGTAATTTAATTGTTAATAATATACTCAGAGTAAATTTTCCTAGCCCATAATTCTTCAAGGACAAACTATTTAGACGGAAACTGTAGTTCATTCTCAAGCCACAAGGGTGATGTTTACTTAAACATTTCTGTACTCCAATAAAACAGCTTCCAGGAGAATCTAGGAGAATTAGTCTCATTAAATTCTAAAACTTGATTTTTAGCAGATTAACCTATTAACTGTTGTGCCTTCATCTTTAGAGTAAAAACCTCCTGATCCAAGAAATTTAATTACTACAATTGAGTGATATTTCTTTTCTGAGAAAGAAAAACATTAATTTGAATAAAATCTCTGCAAGATTTTAAAGATAATTACTTATGAATTATCTTTAGTTGTACTTCCTAATTAAAATGGTGCTTCTATTTCTTCAGAAAATAGTACAGCAAGTAGGTATGCGTATGTATGTGTTTAGTTGCTCAGTCATGTCTGACTTTGCAGCCCCGTAGACTTAGCACGCCAGGCCCCTCTGTCCATGGAATTCTCTAGGCCAGAACAGTGGAGTGGGTAGCCATGCCTTCCTTCAGGGGATCTTCCTAACCCAGGAATCAAACCCAAAGGTCTCCCACATTGCAGGCAGGTTCTTTACAGTCTTAACCACCAGGGAAGCCCATGTATGTGTAAAGACACATGTATATAGTGTCCATCGTTGCTATAAAGTGTGACCTAATTTATGAAAAATTCAATATGCTAATAAGGTTTGAACATAAGAAATTTGATGACCATTTTAAAAGCATGAATGATCTGCAGGGCCAAGATGAAAATTAAATGTGGGAATTTATTTCTTAAGTTTATTACTAAAGCTGAGTTAAAATCAGTATTAAATTAATATGTATCAAACTTAAATAAGTGACAAGATAGATGGCATTCCCTATAAAATATTTTATATTCCCTATAAAAATATTATTGTCAACAATATAGAAGTAACAACATAAATATTTTTATGGAAATAAAGCAGTTGATAAATGTGTCTAAACTGATCAAGTATTGTATTGTAGTCAATTCTGATTGCAGTTTAATTCTGTAAATGTAAAAGAACCAGAGAAACAAGCTTTTACCCACCCACTTAAAATACTGCCAGAGGCTGAGGTCTTGGCTGGGCTAGTGAAGTGAGTAATGAAGCCTGAGACTCTGAGGTGGTCCAGAACTTTCCTTTGGGCCAAAGCAACTCGAACAGCCACAATTCATCTCCACAACACCTAGTCCTCTGCTAGGACCATGCATCTTAAAAACAGATCCTTTCAAACTCGGGGCTGATTTACTAAAAAACTACTTTCAGTGCACATCTGTCAGGTAACAGGGATGTGACCTGAGTTAACACAGAGCAAATGTTGCTGTATGTGAGGCCTAGAGAGGGAGGAGACCACAGAAAGGTACTCCTGGAACTCAGCTTTCTTAACCAGAGTACAGAGGGACTTAAATTAAAATAGCAGCCGGTAGCTTCAGCTGGTAATTTGGAAAGTGGCTTCTAAATCCTGTTGGCCTCAGGTGACCTTCTAAAAATATGTGAGCCAAGAGCTGCAGCTGTTACCTGCACACTCCTTGCACACAATGCAGCCTTATCCTCAGAGCCTGCAACTGAGCTGCTTTCTAAGGCCAAGCCTCAGATCACGACAGGGGCGCTCAGTGCAGAGCCAGCTGAGCAGAGTTCAACCTGCGATGGAACACAGCGACTGATGAACACTGGCCAGGCAACTCTGGTAAAATCTATCCTCCATCAGCCCCGTTCTGGGAGCAGCCAAAGAGAGATTTCCCAGATTGCCTGGGCTAGTTTTGTAGGAAAGAAGTAGAGCATTTCCAGAATGTTAGATTCCTGGAAGGCTGTGAGTGCTGCCAGGGAATGTTCCATTTCAGTGGTGCAAAGCCCAGGGCCCAAGATGGGAGTGATGTGGGATGAGGAGTCCTCTCTCCTCACCTCCCTTGCTACTGGAACTCACCACACAGAGGCGCTGCTGAGCCATAAAGCCAACATGTAAGGTAAACGTTTCCTGGCTCCTCTGGGAGTCTGGGGAAAAGGGCAGGGCAGAGGCGGTGCTGGAGTGACAATTAATTCCCTAAAGCCCCAAACCAACACTCAACCTAATCTGCACAAGCACCATTTTCTTGGAAATGGTTAGCCTCAGATCCTGTGCCCCAGCTAGGGCAAGGCTGAAGACAAAGTGTTTAATACTGAGCTAACATGGCAGCTTCCCTGGTGGATCAGCTGGTAAAGAATCCGCCTGCAATGTGGGAGACCTGGGCTTGATCCCTGGGTTGGGAAGATCCCCTGGAGAAGGGTAAGGCTACTCACTCTAGTGCTCTGGCCTGGAGAACTCCATGGACTGTGTAGTCCATGGGGTCGCAAGATCGGACACGATTGAGTAACATTTTTCTTTTTTTAACATGGCAGCAATTCCACTGTGGCAGACACTGTTGTTTCCCCAGGCGACAGCCATTCCCTTCCGTCTTTGCTACGAAAAAGTGTTTGTTGGTCAGGCGCAGGTGGCAATGTTTAGAGATGGTGAAACAGATTCCCTGAATTAGCCATGGTAAACCCATCTCCCTTGCTGGTGACTGGTTTAGGCATGGACACGTGATGCAACTTTTGGTCCCAGGGAACGTCCCTGACCTTCTTTGCATGCTGTCTGTATGGAGTGATGCTCGGTGCTGCTATTTAAGACCATGAGAGAAAAAACAAGAGCACATAGAGAAGCCAACCAGAAATCTGACACTGCTAAGCCACTGAAAGTAGCCCCCAGTGATCCACCTCAGAAGTTCTTGTAATATGAGACAATGTTTCCTTATTATTTAAGCCATTTTTAGTTGAGAGTTTTGTAGTCAAAAACTTGCTTGATGGGTGAGAGCATCATATTATCAAAATATAGAACCTATGGTAAATACATCCCCCTAATACATGTCCTGGGTCTCCACTGAGTAGCCACTGGTTGGAGCTGGACTGAGGGAAGTGGGGTGACACTTAGTTCTCCACTGGGACCCTGCCCCAGATAGACCAGGAGTGCTTAGCTTCGAATTTCAAAGGACGGGAATTCTAAATAACAATGATTTTAAATATCTTGCAAATAACTTCTCTCTTCCACAATCTAGGTTTTTCTTTCATGTACACATGCAGACTTTCTTCAAGCACTAACTTTTTAAAGCAGCAACCAGGGAGAACTATTAAAAGACTGGGACTCCAATTAATTTGCCCCTGACCACAGAGTCCCTGAACTCTTGGGACTTGGTATAATGATCTTAAAGTTTTGAAAGTAGCAATATAAAGTATACACTAGCTCATATAACCATTCACCCCACATTTTAGAATGAAAATACTGGGAGAAGAAGTAAAGGAGTAAATAAAATCAACAAAAAGCAACACTAGGTTGTGCTATTTTTAGAAGGAAAAATTTAAACATTTTATGACACCCTTCCAAGAAAAATCTACTTCCTATTTAACATTAAAACCTATTAAACCTGTTGCTTATCTGTTATTTAATTATAGTTATTACAGTTGCTTAAAACTAGTAAAATAATAAAGTAATCTTCATTGCTTGTCCTCATTCCAATTGTATCACTTCTATTTAAAACAATAGAGTGGTAATGAATACAGTGGTAATGAATACACTATGGATAGAACTAGGGATAATGAATATACATACTTAGGTATAGAACAACAAATATTGACATCAATTTAAAATGGAAACATCCATTTTTTAAAAGTTTAAATTTTTAACAAGGGACATTTTTAACACTGAAGGTAATAAGCAGTGAGGACAAGGCAAATGTAATATTTCTTGATCAAAATATAGTAAAAATGGAAGCAGGACAATTCACAGCCTACGTCTACAACTACGTAAGGCACTGATTTATATCCTAATATATTTATTTATTAGCATAACATAAAAATTGTCTCTACAGTTGTCACAAACATAAAAGAATCAACACAAGGCTAACTGTATTGAACACAGAACCTCCAGAAAAAGAAAAATAGTGACAACTGGAAATAGTATTCATTTTCCAAAAATTCCTGGCTTACTTTCCGTTCTTTTTCTGTCTTCCAAATAACTTCTGGCTCTCTACTCTTCTTTGGGACTTGCTAATCGCTCATTCCTTTAGCCCCGGTCTGTCCTGTTTCTACGTGTCCTTGTATAACCCTGCTCTTTCTAATCAAGCTTTTGAAAATCTCCTCTCCCAGATAACAATTTTGATGTCTCTAACCTTTTAAATTTTGTAGTTTCAACTGGATGACTACTCTACTTCTGCTTATGAGAACATGTATGCATATACCTTAAAACAACGTAAAGAAAACACTTTACATTGCTGGTAAGGGATTCGCCTGCAATGCAGGAGTTCAGTTCAGTTCAGTTGTTCAGTCGAGTCCGACTCTTTGCGACCCCGTGGACTGTAGCACACCAGGCTTCCCTGTCCATTGCCAACTCCTGGAGTTTACTCAAACTCATGTCCATTGAGTTGGTAATGGAGACCTGGGTTCAATCCCTGGGTTGGGAAGATCCCCTGGAGGAGGGCACAGCAACCCACGCCAGTATTCTTGCCTGGAAAATCCCCATAGACAGAGGAGCCTGGTGGGCTCCAGTCCATGGGGTCGCAAAGAGGACATGACTGAGCAACTAAGCACAGCACAAATAAAACACTGTGCTTTATAAAAACAAGGTTAATAAGATGTATATAGATAGTTATATTAGTTATGATCAATTTTGTCATGATGGCATGACTCCAAGTGGAGTACAGATTGGAGGTTCCAAGGATCCCTTCCTTGGGTTCAATTAATTTACTAGAGCAGCTCACAGAACTCAGAGAAACATTTTACTTACTAGATTACCAGCTTATTATACATGGATATGATTAAGAAACAATCAGATGGAAGAGATGCACAGGGCAAGATATGGAGAAAGGTCTTGAAACTTTCATGCCTTTTCCACATACACCCCTCTTTCCAAATCCCCAAGTATTCACCAACCCAGAAGTTCTCTGAACCCCGTCCTTTTGGGTTTTTCTGGAGGCTTCATTACGTAGGCATGTTTGATTAAATCATTGGTCATTGGTCAATGATTCAACCTCCAGCCTTCCTCCCCTCCCAGAGATCAGGATATGGGAATGAAAGTTCCAATCCTCCAAACTCCTGGTTGGTTCCCCTGGCGATCAGGCCCCATCCTTAGGTGTTTTCAGGGTACCACCTCAGTAACATAACAAAAGTCATCTTTATGACTCTCAGCATTCAGGAAATTCCAAGGGTTTTAGGAACTCTGTGCCAGAAATAGGGACCAGATCAAAAACATATTTACTATAAACTGCAATATCACAATTCCCTAATATAACACAAACAACCTCCCAAGTAATTGCTGCCAAAAATAAATAAATAAATAAATAAATAAAAGTATTATTTTTTTAAAAATGGTGCCATTTTGAGTGCCCTTTGGATGGCTATGCCATCTATAATAAAAATCCAAACAGCAGAATTATACTTTATTGAGTGAAATCCAAAACCAAAATTTAACCAATTTTATATTACCAAATACATCTATGCCAAAATAAATACACAGGAAGCTACTTCTTCTAAACTAATACAGACATTTGCTGGAATATATAAATGCCAGAAGGTATAAAATCTTTCACTACTAATGCTCTTGTCTTAATAACTGCACAATTTACCTTGTCATCAGGAAGCACATGCCAAATAGATATTGTCTTCTCCTCAACTTCATTGTTGATAGACAAATATGAAGGTTGATAGATTTTGGTTGGTTCTAATATTAATACCTTCAAAACATAAGGCAAAGAAACTAGTATTATTGACTTAAGATTTAAGCCATTTAGAGTTGTTATAACAACCCTGCACTGACACAAGAGATTAACAGATAAGGTTTAGTCCAAAGCTGGAGTAAGACTATTTTAACTTCAGATTCTTGCTATCCTATGAGGCCTCTGAGCAATTCATGGTATTAAACAGTTACCATAAGTTACAATAATGCATCACCTTTCATTGCTAAAGAAACTGGAAATAAATTTTTGAAGTCCTTATGTTGGTTTGCCTATCCCCAGGGAATCTACTTGGAGAAGGCAATGGCAACCCACTCCAGTACTCTTGCCTGGAAAATCCCATGGATGGAGGAGCCTGGTAGGCTGCAGCCCATGGGGTCACTAAGAGTCGGACACGACTGAGCGACTTCACTGTCACTTTTCACTTTCATGCACTGGAGAAGGAAATGGCAACCCACTCCAGTGTTCTTGCCTGGAGAATCCCAGGGACGGGGGAGCCTGGTGGGCTGCCATCTATGGGGTCGCACAGAGTCAGACACGACTGAAGCGACTTAGCAGCGGCAGCAGCAGCAGCAGGGAATCTACTAATGCTATATATATATATATATATATTATATATATATATATATTATATATTTATACATATATATAAATAAAGCTTTATTTATATATATAAAGCTTTTATTTTATTTATAATCAATACAGAATCTATTTCTCTTTTTTTAGTTTTTTTAATTTTAATTTTTTATTGAAGTATAGTTGATTTACAATGCTTCAGGTGTATAGTAAAGTGATTCAGTTATACATATTCTTTTCCCATAATCTATTTCTATAAATGTAAATGTGTCAAAGAAAGGCAGAATGTGGTAAAAGAACAAATAATTCTATGTACATAAGATTCCATATATAGACTATCACATGCTTATTTTAGATTTTTTTGTGGCCATACCTTATCAGAAAGATGTAGTAGTATGGTTTTCATACCGTTGTAAATGGATTGACAAAAGATTTTGATTAGTATTGCAAGAGTTTTATGTATGAGCCAAAGAAATGGACATAATTGTATGAAATAATAAAAATGCTTTTGCAGCCTCAAACTAGTACCTTCAATAATGATATATTTAGCTTTGTGAGAGAAAAAGAGAGAAATAAAACTAGCTCCTACTTTGGAGAGTATCTGAGGATATATGACAAGTGGGATGAGAGTCTCCATCAAAGGGCTGGACAATGTTTACATTATTACTAACATATCATATTAGGAGCAAATAGCACCGAAACACCACACCTACATTGATTCCAAAGGTGCTACAGATATTAACTTTTTGTACAGACACTTAAAGGCACCTATTCAGCTCACATTTCCTGTGTGGTCTTAAGCAGGAATATTTGGGGAGAAAATAAAATACCAGAGAAAATGGAACAGTTTTTATTCAAGTTAAGGTACAGAGAATTAGAAAAAGAGGATGAGAAAGACAATATTTTCTTTAATCAAGGGTAAAAAATCCTTAAGGGCATAAAGAATTCTTGGTCAGGCTCTGGTGATGAAAATAAGCATATGCCACAAATAAACACACAGCAAAGAGCTCGCTGGGGAACACAGCCTGATGCAGAAACGTGCTGGGCGAATCAAGGTCCAAATTCCTATCAACAGAGAACTAAGTGGCACTGATTAATAATGAAAATCATTACCTTTCAATCTTAGCTTGGTAAAAACAGTGCTTTCAAATGTGAGTATCCCAGTGTTTGTGAAATTAAAATAAATAATAGGGAATAAAATGGTTTCCCAAAACAGCACTCAAGACTCCACTGAGGACTAGAACTTTCCTTGTCCTCTAAAGAAGTGAGCATGCTATCTAACGTTAGAAAAGCAAGGCACAGGTTATCACCTGTCTTCTTAAATGACGGCGTTATTGTTGTCTCAAATAGTTCTAACAGATAAAATCTGAACTATGAATTACCTATCTTGAGATTAGGAAAAGAAAAACTGGTTGCAATTATTATTGTCTAATGATTGCTTCAATAGTATGTGAACTGAGAACTTCCAGATGTTCAAGCTGGATTTAGAAAAGGCAGAGGAACCAGAGATCAAATTGCCAACATCAGGTGGATCACAGAAAAGGCAAGAAAATTCCAGAAAAACATTTATTTCTGCTTCATTGACTACGCTAAAGCCTTTGACTGTGTGGATCACAACGAACTGTGGAAAATTCTTAAAGAGATGGGAATACCAGACCACCTGACCTGCCATCTGAGAAACCTGTATGCAGGTCAAGAAGCAACAGTTAGAACCAAATACAAACAATGGACTGGTTCCAAATTGGGATAGGAGTATGTCGAGGCTGCATATTGTCACCCTGCTTGTTTAACTTATATGCAGAGTACCTCAAGGGAAATGCTGAGATGGATGAATCACAAACGGAACTCAAGATTGCCAGGAGAAATAACAACCTCAGGTACGCAGATGACACCACCCTTATGGCAGAAAGTGAAGAGGAACTAAAGAGCCTCTTGATGAAAATGAAAGAGGAGAGTGAAAAAGCTGGTTTAAAACCCAGCATTCAAAAAATGAAGATCATGGCATCCGGTCCCAACACTTCACGGCAAATAGATAGGGAAACAATGGAAACAGTGACAGACTTTATTTTCTTGGGCTCCAAAATCACTGCAGATGCTGAATGCAGCCATGAAATTAAAAGACACTTGCTCCTTGGAAGAAAAGCTATGACAAACCTACACAATGTATTAAAAGCAGGGACACTACTTTGCTGACAAACGATGCTGACAAACATTTGCATAGTCAAAGCTATGGTTTTTCCAGTGGTCATGTATGGATGTGAGAGTTGGACCACAACGAAGGCTGAGCACCAAAGAATTGATGCTTTTGAACTGTGGTGTTGGAGAAGACTCTTGAGAGTCCCTTGAAGTTCACCGCAAGGAGATCCAACCAGTCAATCCTAAAGGATATCAACCTTGAATATTCATAGGAAGGACTGATGCTGAAGTTGAAGCTCCAGTATTTTGGCCACTCTTCTTCAGCTCATTAGAAAAGACCCTGATTCTGGGAAAGATTGAAGGCAAGAGAAGGGGACAACAGAGGATGAGATGGTTGGACACCATCACTGACTCAATGGACGTGAGTTTGAGCAAGCTCTGGGAGATGGTAAAGGACAGGGAAGCCTGGCGTGCTGCAGTCCATGGGACTGCAGAGTTGGACATGACTGAGTGAATGAATAACAACAAACGCCTGCTGAGCCCTTTGACCTGTTATTGAAATGGCAAAACATGAGGAGATTTGTAGCATGCCTTGTGGATGTCACAGAAAGGCTGATTAAAGACAAGGAAAAGGATGCAATTTGATGAAACCAGCTAAATACAACTCGCTTGGGAGTATACATATTCTTGCTTTAAGTGTCTTGTCTTTTCTACCAGTTAACATGATAATTAACTACTAAATTCTGAAGTATAAAGGAAGACAGCAAGGCCTGTAGACTCTAAGAGGAGACAGTAAGCAGACATACATACTAAGCTCCTATAGAAACTGTGAAAATACCACTTCCTCTTCCTCTCTCCTGACATTATCTGATGGCTTGATGGTCTCCTAACTTTTCCAAGTAGGAAGGAAAGAAAACGTACACTGAAGAGAGGTGAGGAAAAAGAATGAATCAAACTGAACCCAAATAATACTAAATGATGGGATTCTTCATTTTCCAAAGAAACTTTGGTCTGTTTTCGTTTGCCTAGAGTCATTGCTATTTCTTGGAAGCATGAGATGGATATGGTAGTGAGATAAATGAAACCTATTAAATAATATTTTCTAATATAAGCTACCTGGTCAAACCCATTTCCAATGAAGAATAAGGTAATCACCCCTATCAAGACCTAATGCAGCCTTCACAAGTGTGGGTTATAGAAGATGCTACTCTAAGGACATAAACAGTTACAGTGACTGACATAGAACCACAGGTTCTAGAAGCTTGCCTTTCTCTACGCAATAGAAGGTGGGTAACACACTCCATGGTTGCAGGGAGGGGCTGGGTGAGAAAGGGCAGTGAGTGAAACAGAATGAATGGGACTGGAACTGACATCCTAAACGGTAGCATCCAGTTGGCTCAGGGGATTACTGTTTTTGAAAGAAGGCAGTTATGAATTGTCTGTCCTTTCATTGTTCAAGAACAGTTAAAAATCTGGATTATGACCATTTTTCTGTTTCTTTTGCTTATTCAGTTTGTGGGAGTTGTTTTGTTTGTGTGTGTTGGTTTTTGCATATTGGGTGCATTGATCCTTTTGCAGCATTAGTGTTAAATATTCTCTTCCTTTCTAGCATTTGCCATATTTAGGGTGGGTTTTTTTTTTTAAGATGACCAAAAACTTGAACTTTTAATTGAATCAAATTGGTTAATATTTGCCTGTGGAGCTTATAGGTCCCTTTTTTGCTTAAGAGAGCCTCTCTTTCCTGGAGTATACACCTATATTCTAGCTTCCCTGGTGGCTTAGGCGGTAAAGAATCTGCCTGCAATGCAGGAGACCTGGGTTCAGCCCCTGGGCTGGGAAGATCCCCTAGAGAAGGGAATGGCTACCCACTCCAGTGTGCTTGCCTGGAGAAGTCTAGGGACAGAGAGGCCTGGTAGGCTACAGTCTATGGGGTTGCAAAGAGTTGGACATGACTGAACAACTAACACACACACACACACACACACACACACACACGTATATTCTCCTAAATTCTATTTTCTGGGTGTTTTTTTTTTTTTACATTCAATTATGACAAACTAATTCATATTAAAGTGATTTAAATTAGCTCAGAATCGCTAATATAAGTGGTTTCCTCTCATGGCCAACTTTCTTAGTCCATCAAGTCAACAGTTGATTAAATACTTCAGTTTTGTGCTGTCTTCTTTCACTACCACATTTACTATCATCAAAGTACCAGCTAAAGGCCAGCTGCCAGCCCATTCTGAGAGAAGTATTTTCCTGGGCTACACATTATCCAGGATAGAAAACAGAGTGAAGTGTTATAGTTTGAAAGCCTTTTCAACGAAAGATCCTGCTGAGCTATGGCTTCCTCTGGAAGCAAGAGCAAAGGAAGTGTGTTAATGCCAGGGATAGATTTAATTAAATGAAACATTTGATCCTACCAACGAGCACTAGAAAACAAGATTTTATAAAAAGAATTATGAGTTGTCATCACCACTGAGTATGAAGGATTGAGACTAACAGAGCTCAAACAGATTTCTGGCATCACTTTGACGTGGGAAGAGGTCTGTGTATACAGTCAGTTGCCAGTAATTCTTGAATTGGGTGCTAAAGCTACAGTGCTTTGGATGATTTTCCAAGAATTATCAGGATGGGTGTGGAACCAGCTAAGGTGGAAAATATATTTTTAAAGTGTGTGTATGTGTGTTATACATTTAAATATCTCAATCTGATAGAAACTAGGCATAATGAGTTGCAGACCAGAACCTATGAAGTATCACTTCCCATCCTCTAGAGCAGCAGTCCCCAACCTTTTAGGCACCAGCGACCAATTTCATGGAAGACACATTTTCCATGGATGAAGTGGCAGGCCGGGGGGTGGTGGTGGTGGGGAGCTTTCAGGATGATTCAAGTATATTTACATCTATTGTGCACTTTATTTCTATGATTATTACATCAGCTCCACCTCAGATCATCAGGCATTAGATCCCAGAGGTTGGGGATCCCTGCTCTAAAGCACTGTAGAAAGTGACACTTCATCTAACTCTGACCCACATGGGTAGTAAGCGATAGTGATGGAGTAACAATGCAGGTGAGCCTGACACTTTTCACCACAATAACGTTGACAATATTGACGGTGATAATGTCAACAAAACTGCACTATGAATTAAAAGCACCCATTCATCTGATCTGAAGATATCTTGACTTCTTGAGCTAAGAGATAATCTTTTCCTGGGAAAGCACACATTACAACTTATCAAAGGAAACCACCAAGGCTCGTGGCAAAAACATGAAAACGTATCTTCTTTCTCTGACTGTGACAGTTATTTTTTAAAGTAAGCTAAAGCACACCAATTTGTAGAAAATAAGTATTTTAACCAGATGACCATCTTCACTTGCTGTGCATGAAAAAGAGCACATTAATACTGTTACAGTCACAAGTGCAAGATGTTCTTTAAATAAAGGGAACAAAACATAAACGTCCTTAGAGTTAAGTGAAGAGTACTTACTGGAAACCTAACTACAGTGACATCTGTCTTTGTGGCCTCGACCAGGAAATCCATCCAGAAGTCCACAAGTTCCTGTTTGGCCACAGGCTGTTCCGAAGTCAGTTTCACAAAATGCTTATATATCAAAATTGTCTCTACGATAGACTTGAGGTACCTAAAAATTAAACGATATAAAACTTGTAATAGGCAAATTTAGAACTACCTATTCCCGCATATCCCAGTCTTACTCTGTAAACGTGATTTAAACATGGCATTAATAATTACACAAGCCAAGTCACCAAATTTCATTTTTTGTTACATGTCATACACTATCACATTATCTCATTTAAAACTCACAAAAATGCAATGAAGTAGGCCATTTCCCCCCATTTTAAAGATGAGGAAACTAAGGCTTAGACAGCTTACATAACGTGGACTGAACAAAACATCTACTTAAAACATGACTTTTACAGTAAAGCCTAGTGATTTCTCTGGTAATCCAGTGGCTAAGACACTGCACTTCCAATGCAGGGGGCCCAATAAATAAACAATAATAAATATCTTAAAATTTAAAAAAATAAATAAAGTGATGCCTATATTCTACTCAATAAAGTGTTAATGCATTTGCTTTAAAATATCTTCCTTTCTAAATAGACCCATCATAAGAAATATTATTTTGCTCTGAAGTAACTCAGCTCCTATGCATCATATGAACATCCTTAAATTGCAAGACAGATGTTGCCTCGAAGGAAAAAGTCAAGAAAATATGAGGAGTAAGATAATTATAGGAGATTATGGGCATGCAAGCACTTTGTAAACGATAAACTACACACATGGAATTAACATTAAATTAATGGGAACAGAACATTGTTTTGTGGTTGCTGTCACTACTGCACAAAACAATGCCTGTTTTCTTGTTAACAAAGGCCTAGAGACCTCTAATTGAAACTTTGTATCTGCGCTCCAGCCTCCTCCTCAACCATCATCGGATGGTCCTCATAAAGAAACAACCAATTTGACCGCATGGGATATGTGTGCATTTATTGGTTCATTTATTTTCATGTCATTCGCTGAATGCCTGCTGTCAGCGTGCTACTGACAGTACAACCCTGTCCTCAAGCTGCACGCAGGGCCAAGGAGACAGAAATGTAAAAGGTGCTGAGCACCATGAAATAAATGCCCATGGAGCTTTAACTCACGGAGAGAAAACTGCCAAAAGTCATAAAGTAGTCAGTAGAAATATGACTAAACACGGAAGAAGAAAGGTTCAGGAGACAAGTGGATCACACACAGAAGTCTATGTAACAACATCCACCACCTTCTGTCTGGCTGTGGGGAAGGGTCTTAAGCTGGCGTGGGATTTAGGTATAGACATGACCCGCAAATGCTCCCCAGGTGGAGGAGAGGGCTGGAAGACGATGCTCATCGTGTGTTGAGACACAGCAGCAAGAAGCCAGAATCGTGCAAGCTCAGTGTAAACAGAGCGCAGTGTAAATCTTGGGGTGTGACAAGGACTGAGGTTTAGTGACTGAGGGCAAACCTTTGCCACACCAAGGAGGTAGACTTTATCCCTTAGGCTGTGAGGAGTCATTAAAGTATGCTGATTTAAAGATTTTAGTGGAGGGGGAGGCTCAGACATGCATTTGAGAAAGATCATTATGGGAGTGATGCTGGGAAGTATTTGCTAATGAGGGAGACCTGAATGTGACCAAATGCTTAAAGAGGCCACGAAGGTCTACTGTGGAGGGCATCTCCTCAAATGGTCCCTCTGATGACAAAACATCAGGGGCCTGAGTCCTGAGCTGCTTTGAGCCTTTCCTGATGTCACAGGTAAACTTTATTTTTCTTAAAGTATTTTTTATTGGAGTACAGTCGCTTTACAATATTGTGAAAGTTTCTGTTATACAGCAAAATGAATCAGCTACAGACACACAAATACTCCTCTTTTTTGGATTTCCTTCCCATTTAGGTTACCACAGAGCATTAAGTAGAGTTCTCTGTGCTATACAATAGGTTCTATTTCATCATCTGTTTTGTACACGGTATTAGTAGTGTTCATATGTCAATTCCAATCTCCCAATTTACCCCACTCCTTTTTCCCCGCTTGGTGTCCATATGTTTGTTCTCTACATCTCACAGTTAACCTTTAAAAATCTTTAAAGCTAATAGTCAATCATTACATGAGATGCATAATAAAATTAGCACTAAAAATAGTCTCAAATACAGATGGAATTTTGTTTTAATCTTTCCAGTTACCACATCCATAGTGATGAGACTTGGTTGCATCCCAAGAACTGTTTGAAATTAGAAAAACACACATAATATATGAAACATCTAAAAGTGTTAGGAAATTATAAGTAACAAAGAAGTGCAACTCAAGAATGAGAGTCCTAAGAGGGAGGTTAGATCATGAAGGAAACAGAGGGCACATGTTTGGAGCAGAGACTGGGAAGCTGAGATAGAAGCTTGTGAATCTGCTGATTAGAGCTGCACATGTAAAGTTGGAGGTGTGTGTATGATTCAAGTAGGAGATACTGGCCAACTTGGGCTAGTAGGTTGGTCAGTGTGATGGAAAGGCTAAGCTTGGTGGCCATCAGATATCACCTGTGTCTGAAGTCATCAGAACCTACAATCAATACATTTTGTTTATGAGCATCAATCACTTTTTCCTCTAGATTGTGCATTTCAGTCTCTAAGCAAATAAAATCATCTAGTTGTCAGTTCAACATATTTAACGATTTAGAAACAAGTGATAGGAGCTTTTATAAAAAAATAAATCTATAAACGCCTAACAGTTTACTATTACCATGCAGGTGTCTTCAGTTTAAAAAGCTTTTCAGATGCTTGAATGACTCTCAAGTGGTCATTGGCCAGGACACTGGCCCCCAGGAAAAATCCAACTTCCCAGTAGCTCTGGAGTTTTTCCAAGTTTCCCTTTTTACCAAGAAGACTACTTAGCTTCACCCCTAGAAGATGAATAGGAAAAAGAACGTTACAAACACACCACAGGCAGGCAGAGCTGACTTCTTTATTAAAAAGCAAGCTTTCATTCCTCCTTTCAGATTAAAATACCTTTGTTAAGTTTCTGATTCTTAAAAGGGCTTAAGTTCATTGTAAAAGAAAGAAAAAAAGACTAATCAGAAAGGTACACAGAAAAAACTGATAATTTCCCTTCAATTTGAAAACCTCCAAATAACTGCCAACTTCACATTGATGTACATCATTCCAGAATTATTATATATGTTTGTATTTGGGCTTCCTTGGTGGCTCAGTGGTAAAGAATCCACCTGCTGATGCAGGAGATGCACGTTCATCTATGGGTCAGAAGATTTCCTAGAGGAGGAAATGGAAACTCACCCCAGTATTCTTGCCTGGGAAACCCAATGGACAGAGAAGCCTGGTGGGCGACAAGGCATGGGTCACAAAAGAGTTGGTCACGACTTAGTGACTAAATAACAACAATAAATGATCTCAGGCTTAGAGAAGTTTCCTTGTTAATTTGTGTTTTGCATTCCTGTCTAGTGAAACAATATCTAATATTTATAACCGGCTGGTTATAAAATAGCTTTTAAAAAATCAAACTCAGAAATCTGATTCTAAGATTTCTTTCTTAAATTATGATTACCTTATCTCCAAGGAAGATCCTCTCGAGAAGGGAATGGCTACCCACTCCAGCATTCTTGCCTGGAGAATTCCACGGACAGAGAAGCCTGGCAGGCTACAGTCCACGGGGTCACAAAGTATCAGACGTGACTGAATGACTAACATTAGCTTCTTAAAAGCACTTTAAACAGGACATAGCCTCTTACTGTTTCCATGTTCACTGAATTAAATAGAATCTTTTATATTTTCGGAGAGTCATGAATTTACCTTTTTTTTAAAATTATGCTTTAATGAAACAAAACAACCTTTAAAAAACGTTATGCTGTTTTTTATTATATAATTCCACTTAAGCCATGAGTATTTTAGGAAAAAGTCCATTTGGGACTTCACATTTTGTGATGATAATTTAAAAAGAGAACAGCTTTGCCACCTTAAAATTTCATGAGATGAAAAAAAACTGCACATGTATGCAACAACATCTATGATATCCTACCTGGACAGAAAAAATACAACAAATATAAATGGAAGAAGAAAGTGTAGGGGGGAAATTAGATACTAAAAATGTGTGTCTCTGTCAACCTCAGTTGAATATGAATATTTCTTTTTTTTTGTTTCATACTTTCAGAACAATGAATGTAGGACTAAGGTAGCATCGGACCATTTAAACATTTAAACAGGGACTATGAAAGTGTTTAACAGTAAAATAATATTAGTTTTAAAATTAAAATGTAGATTTATTCTTGCATGCCAGAAGTTCACTCTATGAGGGTCATCTTAACTTTGGCCTTAGCATAATTTGGTAAAATGATGCAACTCTGAATCATTCAGCATTTGGATAAAATGTATTTCTTGTTTAATGGCAAATAGTATTTTAGTATACAGATGGGTCATGGTTTATTTACCCAAATGAAGATGGTAGCTGCTTTTTATCACTATAAATATTCTTGTACACATAGCTTTGTGCACTTGTTCAATTATTTCTTTGTAATAAAATCCTCAACGTGGACTTGCTGGGGACAGAGATATGCTCATTTTAGTGTTGATATTATGGTAGTGGGCTTCCCAGGTGGTGAGTGGTAAAGAATCTGCCAGCCAATGCAGGAGACACAAGATATGTGGGTTTGATCCCTGGGTGGGGACTATCCTTTGGAATAGGAAATGGCAACCCACTCCAGTATTATTGCCTGGAAAATTCCATGGACAGAGGAGCCTTGTGGGTAACAGTCCATGGGGTCGAAAAGAGTTGGACATGACTGAGTGGCTGAGCACACATTATGGGTAATATTACGTCCTTTCATCTTTGCCAATGTAATGGAGAACAAAAGGAAACATGCTTTTTTTTAAAGCTTTGAGATTGACTGTCTTTATATGTTTATATATCTTTTATGAATTAGCATTTATGGTCTTTCCACATGATGTATGAAACCTGTTTCTACAGGAGATAGTAATCTTTTAAGTTTGGAGTTAAGAATATGGCTCTAATTTTTTATATTTAGGATCCCTTTCTCCCCAAGCCCCCTCCACCTACCCATCCAAGGAATAGAGGAATAAATATCTTAGTACATGATATTTGTTCCATAATTAGGATTATTTCCATGGGATAGAGTCTCAGAGGTAGTGTTATGCTTGGTCCCAGGCTATAGCACTTTTAAGGTTTTTGATTGCTAGGACCAAATTATTAAAGCACTATTGCTGATGGATGATTCTATCTTTTTACCAAGTCCTTACTATCTGGCTATTTTTCACTATTTAAAAAATTTTGGCAAAATTTATAAGCAATTAACAGCATGTCATTGCTGTTTTAAATACCAGTTCTTTGATTCAATCATCTGTTTAGGCAATTTAAATGTTGACAATGTTCTAATTAGAACTGGTTGACTTCTAAGAATTGAAGATTTTTTAATAGTTTAGTTTCTATCATAGTTTTTATATTTTGCAGGAGCTGTTTTAACAGAGAAAGGTATGACATTTTTATTGAACACTCATTATATGCCTAGCTCTAGCATGGCACACTGAAAAGGTAACTCTTTTCAACCCATACAACAACACAAATTAGAGATATCAAGGGAATATTTCCTGCAAAGATGGGCACAATAAAGGACAGAAATGGTATGGACCTGACAGAAGCAGAAGATATTAAGAACAGGTGGCAAGAATATACAAAACCAGACAGAAAAGGTCTTAATGACCCAGATAACCACGATGGTGTGATCACTCACTTAGAAGCAGACATCCTGGAGTGTGAAGTCAGGTGGACCTTAGGAAGAGTCACTATGAACAAAGCTAGTGGAGGTGATGGAATTCCAGCTGAGCTATTTCAAATCCTAAAAGATGATGCTGTGACAGTGCTGCACTCAATATGCCAGCAAATTTGGAAAACTCAGCAGTGGCCACAGGACTGGAAAAGGTCAGTTTTCATTCCAATCCCAAAGAAAGGCAATGCCAAAGAATGCTCAAACTACCACACAATTGCACTCATTTCACACTCTAGGAAGGTAATGCTCAAAATTCCCCAAGCTAGGCTTCAACAGTAAATGAACCAAGAACTTTCAGATGTTCAAGCTGGATTTAGAAAAGGCAGACAAACCAGAGAATAAGTTGCCAACATCTGTTGGATCATAGAAAAAGCAAGGGAATTCCAGAAAAACATTTACTTCTGCCTCATTGACTATGCTAAAGCCTTTGACTGTGTGGATCACAATAAACTGGAAAATCCTTAGAGATGGGAATACCAAACCACCTTACCTGCTATCTCAGAAACCTGTATCCAGGTCAAGAAGCAACAGTTAGAACCAGATATGGAATAATGGACTAGCTCAAAATTGGGAAAGGAGTACATCAAGGCTGTATATTGTCACCCTGTTTATTTAACTTATATGCAGAGTACCTCAAGGGAAATGCTGAGATGGATGAATCACAAGCTGAACTCAAGATTGCCGGGAGAAATATCAATAACCTCAGGTATGCAGATGATACTACCCTAATGGCAGAAAGCAAAGAGGAACTAAAGAGCCTCTTGATGAAAGAGAAAGAGGAGAGTGAAAAAGCTGGCTTAAAGCTCAACATTCAAAAACCGAAGGTCATGGCATCCAGTCCCATCACTTCATGGCAAATAGATGGGGAAACAATGGAAACAGTGTCAGACTTTATTTTCTTGGGCTCCAAAATCACTGTGGATGGTGACCGCAGTCATGAAATTAAAAAACACTTGCTCCTTGGAAGAAGCTATGACAAACCTAGACAATGTATTAAAAGCAGGGACACTACTTTGCTGACAAACGTTTGTATAGTCAAAGCTACGGTTCTTCCAGTAGTCGTGTATGGATATGAGAATTGGACCATAAAGAAGGCTGAGCATGGAAGAACTGATGCTTTTGAACTGTGGTGTTGGAGAAGACTCTTGAGAGTCCCTTGGACTGCAAGGAGATCCAACCAATCCATCCTAAAGGATATCAATCCTGAATATTCATAGGAAGGACTGATGCTGAAGCTGAAGCTCCAATACTTCAGCCACGTGATGGGAAGAACCAATTCATTAGAAAAGACCCTGATGCTGGGAAAGATTGAAGGCAGGAGGAGAAGGGGATGACAGAGGATGAGATGGTTGGATGGTATCACCGACTCAATGGACATGAGTTTGAGCAAGCTCTGGGAGATGGTGAAGGACAGGGAAGCCTGGCATGCTGTAGTCGATAGGGTCACAAAGAGTCAGACTCAACAGAACGACTGAAAAGCAAAACCACCACAATCAAAGATTAGTCCCTTTGGCAATAATGGAAAGAAAAAAATGCCGAGAGATGTTAAGCAACTTGTTGAAGGTCGCACAGCCCCGGTGGAGGTTAGATTGTTACCAGCTTAACTTTCCATTGTGATGAATTCCAAGCATACATCAAAGTAGAAAAATGCTACAATGATCACATTTTCAACAACTGCTAACATTTTGCTATTGCTTCATCTCCCTGAATACTTTGACTGAACCATTTCAGATAAAATTACAGATTTCACCCTTAAATATTGTGTCATAGTATAAAAATTCTCCTACACATTCTCCTTGATCATTTTTTTGAACACTTGTCAGCAACTGAACAACAAGGGCATCTGACCTCTGCCTCTGTGGAGACTGAACCCTGGCTGCTGAGCTTCAACACCCCCTGAGGGCAATTCAGGGTGGAGAATGAGGCACTCTGTGCTCCAGGGAAACTGGTGGAACAGGTCTTTAGATGGTTAGATATTTTTAGTAACTGATTTCATGTTCCCAAATCCTTGGTGGTGGCCATTTAGTCGTGTCTGACTCCTGCGACCCCATGGACTATAGCCCTCTGGGTTCCTCTGTTCACGTGATTCTCCAGGCAAGAATACTGGAGTGGGTTTCATTTCCTTCTCCAGGGGATCTTCCCAACCCAGGAATCGAACCCGAATCTCCTGCATTGTAGGCAGATTCTTTACTCACTGAGCTACACGGGAAGCCGCATTTGATTATTGCACCTAATAAAAATAATAATTCTCTCATATTATTTAATATCTCATCCTGATTCAAATTCCCCGACCGTTCCCCAAATTTCTTTGGCCACCTGATGCAAAGAACTGATTCACTGGAAAAGACTCTGATGCTGGGAAAGATTGAAGGCAGGAAGAGAAGGGGACGACAGAGGATGAGATGGTTGGGTGGCATCACTGATGCGATGGACGTGAGTTTGAGCAAGTTCTGGGAGTTGGTGATGAACAGGGAAGCCTGGAGTGCTGTAGTCCATGGGGTTGCAAAGAGTCAGACACGACTGAGCGACTGAACTGAATAGCTTTTTGTTGTTGTTCTCTTTGTTTTTTCAAACGGGAATCCAAACGGGAATCATTAATTGCATTTTTTAAAAATGTCTCTAATGAGCTGACTCATTTGAAAAGACCCTAATGCTGGGAAAGATTGAGAGCAGGGAGAGAAGGGGACGACAGAGGATGAGATGGTTGAATGGCATCACCGACTCAATGGACATGGGTTTGGGTGGACTCAGGGAGTTGGTGATGGACAGGGAGGTCTGGCGTGCTGTGGTTCATGGGGTCACAAAGAGTCGGACATGACTGAGCAACTGAACTGAACTGAAATATCTTTTAAGCTAACCAATCCACCCACACTTTTCTCCATGACGTTGACTTTTTGAAGAGACCAGGCAGGGAGTCCTGTAGAATGTTTTGACCTTCTGGATCTGGCTGATAGCATTTCTTGGTGTTGTCTGACTTATTTCTCTATCCAACTGTGATTCTATTAACTGACTGTTAAATCTTAAGGCTTGGGTTAAACATTTTTGGTGAGACTATTTCACAGGACTGAGGGGAGGAGGAGAAGGGAGTGAGAGAGGATGAGACTGTTGTATGGCATTATTGATACAATGGACATGAGTTTGAGCAAACTCCGGGAGAGAGTGAAGGACAGGGAAGCCTGGCATGTAGCAGTCCATGGAGTCGCAAAGAGTCGGACATGCCTGGGCGACTGAACAATGTTTCACAGGAGATGCCGCTTATTTCACGTTCTCTGTATCAGCTGGCAAAAGTCCAGCCATCAAGCCATGCTGGGTGGATCACTGACAGCTGGACGCCTGGAGGGGATATATACAATGAATTGTATGGGTGCATTGTTTCTTTGTGATTGGTAAGCAATTTGCTGGTGAGCTTGGGTTTCATGTAAATATGGCAAATGAAAATTAAAAAAAAATAAACATCCTAATGGTGTTAGTTCTAATCGATGATCCTGGTCAGAATCATTATCTTAGCATCACTATCATTATCAGTTTCATCAGTCCTTCTACTTTATCAGCTAGCATTCTTCCGAAGAATACATTCTTAAAAACATACAGTTAGTATGTAGCATATCTTAAGAAGAGCTTTACCTCCTCAACTGGATGATCTAGGCTCTACTCAATCAGGTCTGACTCTGAGACCCCATGGACTGTAGTCCACCAAGCTCCTCTGTCCATGGGATTCTCCAGGCAAGAATACTGGAGTGGGTTGCCATTTCCTTCTCCAGGGATGAACTATAGTATCCCTTTAAAAGGAAGGGAAAGTATTGTACTTTGCTCCCTGTAATTTCAAATTTTCTGAGAATTTGGTCACCTCCATTGACAGCAAATGAGTTGTTTTGTGGTTGGTGATGGATTTTATTTTTGTTTTGATTTCTTTTTCTTGATTATCTTTTAAGAGTCATGGATTTTTATATTCAGTAACACAAATTTTATTTTTATGGCTCCCTGAAAATAAGATTCAAATAGTGGTTTGTCTCAATTCCAATCACACTGTTCTCTTATTACATCATCATCTCATAAAGTGTCTCATGGTTGAAAATTCCACAGAACACGGGAGAAACATCTTTTATTTAACTAAAGCTTATTAATTTTAAGTCTTGTGAAGCTGAAAAAAGGATAAAGATAAAAGATGCGGTTGTTTCCAAATCCTAGTTCTAAGCAGTACAAACACCAAAGATTATTCAAAAACTGGGATATTGAAAACACAGATCATGAAACAATTAGCCATAACCTCAAACAAACACACAACTAGAATTAACAGTCTTTGGTTAACAGATGATAACAGTTAAGAATTATTCTTAACATTAGAATTCTTAAACTTAAGATAATATGTTTGAAAAGCTTCAGGCTTAATAATCATCTTATGACATCTTAATTTTCATTGTTTACCCTTTATAAATAAATTTCAAAATACATCTAAAGAAAAGATTTCATAAAGAAAAATGAATACTATCAGAACACAAGAACTGAGTTATGATTTTAAAAAGAATGCAACTATATATCTTTAAAATATCTCAAATATGTTGTTAATTAGTAAGTTAATTACTTTAATTAATACAATTATTATGTTAAAATATTCATTTAATCAACCTGTTTTTCTCTGAAAATCCCTTTAATCCTATTTTACCATATAAACATTAATTTTAGGTCAACCTATACTTCTTAGCATAATTTATGAGTAGAATCTAAGTTAGTGAGCTTTAACTGCCTTTTAGTATCATCATTGTTTAGTCTTTAAGTTGTGTCTGCCTCTTTTGCAACCCCATGGACTTTAGCCCTTCAGACTCTTCCGTCTGTGGGATTTCCCAGGCAAGAATACTGGAGTGAGATGCCATTTCGTTCTCCAGAGGATGACCCAAGGATAGAACCCATGTCTCCTGCATTGGCAGGCGGATTCTTTACCACTGAGCCACCTGGGAATCCCCTTTCAGTTATTTAAGGACATACATTTTCCAGTGTATATCACAGTATTTTAGAAGCCTAAAATTTAGCTTTTATGGGAACTAAAAATTCATTGTCAAGTCATATTTTAAGTCTGTGTAAGTTTTGCAATTTCCAAATTAAAAATTCAACTTCATATGCTTTCAAATGCTTGTTCAACGTGTATTATGAATGAGCTCTTCCTGGAAAAAGTTGAAGTGTGTTTCCTTTACAAAATTCCATTAATCACGGTTCCTCAAACCTCAGAGTGCTGATCATCCTTTTTTCCCCTCCAGTTCTTCAAAGACATAATTGACAGAACATTGTGTAATTTTAAGATGTGCAGCGTGTTGATCTGATACACTTGTATCTGGCAAAATGATCACTATAGCATTAGCTAACACCTCCATCATGTCATATAATTTCCATTTGTTTTTGTAGTGAGAACATTTAAGATCTACTCCCTTAGAAGAGTGCTGATCATCTTAACCTACATTTAACTTAAAAAAGAGAATTTAGAACAGGTACATTTCAAACCACTATGTTACTGCTCTACCTACACATGCAAATCAATGCCAGTTTCTGTAAAGATATGGAGGCTTCAACTTCAAGTTCAAGAACAGAGTAATGCAAGTCATTTTAGATCACTAATACAGCGACCCCATGGTCTGCAGAGCACCAGGCTCCTCTGTCCATGGGATTTTCCGGGCAAGGATACTGGAGTGGGTTGCCATTTCCTTCTCCAGGGGATCTTCCCAACCCAGGGATTGAACTCAGTCTCCTGCATTGCAGGCAGATTCTTTACCAACTGAGCTACCAGGGAAGCTCAATACATCGGATCAGTATAGAGTTTTAAAAATAACTTTAGATGGAGAATTTTATTATGATGATAATTTCTGAAAAGTACACATTGCAGTGTATTTTTTCTGATTTCATTTTCCAGCTTAAAAAAAAATGAATTCAAATAAAACTCTGTGCATTGAATACCACTGCAATCCAGCAGCGACAAACACTGTATCATTCTTTTAGTCTGGGCTTTTAAAAAGAATTTAATACTCATACTTTACTTGCCTTCAAAGATTTCCCAGAATATACATATGGTTATTTAATTAGCCCTTCCCAAATAGTGTAAAAAAACACCCAGGGCTCACTTTTTCTTTATGAAAGATTAAAAACATTGTCCAGTTAGAAATCTTAAAGGAAAAGTTTTGTCTACATATAATTCACAGCTTCACTAAGATCAATTTTTTTTCCTCTACAAAAACCATGGAAAAACATTTCTGTCTGTAGTAAAAACTCCTATGAGAGTTGGAAAGCTTCTCTGCAAAAAGACAGTTCAACATTCAAGAGATAGAAAATTTGACTACCTTACACAGTATTCAGTATCTAGAACCTTAAAAATGTTATCAAAGCAAGAACTAAGGAAATCATACAAAAGTTATTCACTTAAGATGTCCTAATCTTTAAAAATTCCAAAGAGGGGTCAGCATGTAAGACAATGTCCACTGATAAAAGGGACAAAAGCACATTCTATCAATGGCTACAATTCAGAGATGGTCTCTGAGGAGACCAGTCACTGCCAAGACTCCATCTGCTTGACCTGCTGTTCTAGGGTCTTGGGAGGCTCTACCAGAAACAATGCTGAAGTCATAGGGCAGGTGTGCCTGAGAAACAGAAACAGGGAGTATCAGAAGTCTTTCTTTCCCTTTTTTTTTTTCAGCACCAGGAAAACAAAATTAACCTAAAATAGGAAACTTTCCTGATGTTTCATAGAATACTACCTTATTCGGGAGTTGTGGGCTAAATGCAAAGCCCCTATTTCTAATATGAGTTTGAGAAGGAATGGGCTTCCCTGGAGGCTCAGCAGGTAAAGACTGTCTGCCTACAGTGCAGGAGACCCGGGTTGGATCCCTGGCTCTGGAAAACCCCCTGGAGAAGGAAATGGCAGTGCACTCCAATATTCTTATCTGGAGAATCCCATGGATAGAAGAGCCTGGCGGGCTACAGTACATGTGGTCGCCAAGAGTTGGACAGGACTAAAGACTAACACACACACACTGAGAGAGAATAAAAAAATATCAACTAGGGGATTTTTAGAATCAGATGAAATAAATTAAAAATCTAATTACATCCCAATATCAAGATTCTGCACAATAGCATGAAACATTAAATAAGGAGATATAATTTTTTTTTCAGGAAGTCAGATGAGACAGAAAGCAAAGGAACTATCTATGAAAGACCCTTTTTTTTTGCACTGAGTTGGATCCACTTTTTTGATTCCATGTAAAACATCAAGCTGTAATTACCAACTTTTCGGAGCTCAAAGGAAGATTCAAACTGGTGCCCAGATGCCAGGAGGAGGACCGCATAATTAATTCCTGACTGTAGTGTTGGCTCTGATTCAAATGCCTTTTTGAACCTATAAAAAAAAAATAAACCCACAAATGTACAAGTTTACTTTCTCAATCATGAAACTCTGAGTTTGCAATAGCCTCTGTTTGCATAACTCCAAGGCCTGAGCAAGTAAAAATATTCCACTGGCCTTCACCCCAGAATCTAGTGTGCTATTAGGATTTAATGCTTAAGTAACTGCACACCCTCACCCTCAGCAACATGGCATTCCCCCTACTTAACTCAGCCTCACCATAGCAGCCCCAGTCTTTAAAAAAATCCACTCTTCAACAGTCTTCCAGAAATGTGAGAGAATGTATGTGCGTGTGTGAGCATTTATAAAAAGTGAAAATTTAAAGATAAGAACCCTGTGCATATTTGTTAAGTGGTTTTTTGAAAAGTTTTATAAGTAAACAAAGTAAAAACAATACACAAAGCAATCAGGAATATTATCTACATAACATACTGAAACAATCATTTTTGTATGAGTGATATAAAAATACAATAAAGAATGTCTATTGCAATAAGAAATTAGGAATAAAGAGATGGTGCTTGTGCATACTAGTTTTTGCTCAAAGAGAATGAGAACCATTTTCTGGATGTGCATGAATCTATCTACCTTTAAAAATGCTTCAACATTTGAAAAGTCTTCAGTGCTTATACATCCACTGTATTTTCAAGGTAACACTTCATAGGTTCTGTTCAAGGGTCCCCTCATATACATCATTTAACAGGCAATAATACTCAATATTATTTCATTTAAGAGCACAAAGTAGAACAAAATTAATATAAATGGCCTAGTAACTAATAAAAACTGAGACAAACATGAAAAATGAAATCTCTACTTTAAAAAACCAGATTGAGAAAAATATAGACTAAATACCTAGTGAATAAACATTTAATGATACAGTAAAGAGATACTTACGGAAAAACATTAGAATTCTAGGATAAGAGCATTTTTATTAAAATCATTAACTGAAAATGAAAGATGGGAATTGCAAAAATGGCAGTGGGCACAATGGTGTACATTAGAGTACATTCTTGGCTATTATACATACTTGAAATTTTCTGTACTTTAAAATGGTAAGGTAAACTTGAAAAGGATAAGTACATATTTTCTGAATATTGAGAATCGTGTGCCCTTTTAAGGGTCTTACTTTTTAATCAGGAAAAGTATCTCTGAGAAGAAACAAAACTCAAACAAGTACTAGTTGGCTTGAACAGTTTTGCATGTGGAATAAGAAAAAAATATTTTTAACTGCATCACTGCTGATGATTAAGAAGAATTCCTTTTCTCTCCAGAAGTACAGGAGTTTACCAAATCTAAAATGGAAAAACCATGTAACCCAGATTGCTGATATCCAAAGCAGGTCATATCAAGGAAAGACATGATTTATAAGTTTTAGACTCATACAAAATCCAAAGGTCTTTGTGTTTTCTCAGAGGCAAGTAGAAAGTCCAAATAAAAAAGACATAGGAGAAGAAAGGAGTTAATACCTTTCTTTCTACCAGTAATTTATACTTTCTACCAATTCATATCAATATATGAAATATCTTTCAACAAATAAATTTTTCATTTTTACTGAAAGAAAAAATTATGGAAAAATTCTCTTAATATATTCAAAGGAAGATCCGAAAAGCAAGATAACCCTAAATCAATCAGTAAATACTGATAAGTATTTCCTATGTGCCAAACTAACCAAACTGAAAAAATTAAATGGGCTTATATCTGTTTTTCTGTTACCATAAACGATACAATTTAAAATATTTTAAGCAAAATATAGATGCCAATAAATTAATAAGTTATATTTTTTATGGCTCAGAACACTTCATAATAAGAAGCATATTGAGGAGAAAGTCTTAAGGAAGTAGGAATTCTCACACATTGAAAAGTAAATTAATACACTATTTCTTGGCATAAATTTGCCAATATTTATCAAAAATTGTAAAATGTCAAAAAAAAGTAATGCATACCTATTGACACAATATTTCCATATCTATGGATTTACACTAAGAAAAAGCATTAAATATGAATACCAGACCACCTAATCTGTCTCCTGAGAAACCTGTATGCAGGACAAGAAGCAACAGTTAGAACCAGACACGGAACAACTGATTGGTTCAAAACTGGAAAAACTGTAACCCTTCTTATTTAACTTATATGCAGAGTGTATCATCAGAAATGCCAGTCTGGATGAATCACATGCTGGAATCAAGACTGCCGGAAGAAATATCAACAACCTCAGATACACAGATGATACCACTCTAACGGCAGAAAGCAAAGAGGAATTAAACAGCCTCTTTCTTGATGAATGTGAAAGAGGAGACTGAAAAAGCTGGTTTGACACTTAGCACTGAAAAAACAAAGATCATGACATCTGGTTCCATTGCTTTGTGGCAAATAAAAGGGGAAAAAGTAGAAGCAGTGACAGATTTTATTTTCTTGGGCTCCAAAATCATGTTGGATGGTGCCTGCAGCCATGAAATTAAAAGATGCTTGCTCCTTGGAAGGAAAGCTATAACAAACCTAGGCAGTGTATTGAAAAGCAGAGACATCACTTTGCCAACTTTGTCCATATAGTCAAAGCTGTGGTTTTCCAGTAGTCATGTACGGATGTGAGAGCTGGACCATAAAGAAGGCTGAGTGCTGAAGAAATGATGCTTTTGAACTGTGGCGTTGGAGAAGACTCTTGAGAGTCCCTTGGACTGCAAGGAGATCAAACCAGCAAATCCTAAAGGAAACCAACCCTGAAAAATCATTGGAAGGACTAGTGCTGAAGCTGAAGATCCAAAACTTTGGTTACCTGATACAAACAGCAGACGCACTGGAAAACACCCTGAAGCTGGGAGAGCTCAAAGGCAAAATGAAAAGGGGGTGACAGAGGATGAGATGGTTAGATAGCATCACCGACTCAATGGACATGAATCTGAGCAAACTCTGGGAGACAGTGAAGGACAGAGGAGCCTGGCATGCCACAGTGCATGTGGTCACAAAGAGCTGGACATGACTTAGTGACTAATCAACAACAACAAAATGTAACCAGACATTTGGTTATAAGAATATTTGTTACAAGATGAAAAACTACTTCCTAAATTTCCAAAAATATTAGAAAATATAACATGGAACAAAATGCATTCTAATTGTTGGAAAGCTATGTAACCATTTAAATTGTAGAAGAATATTCAATGTCAGGGGAAACTTGAGCTTCCAAGTAAGATGTAACAGTCTACTAGGGAGCCATCCCTCCTGCTACAATAACTAGGTGGGGTAAAGGATACACATTAAGAACATAATTTTATAGTCATTGGAGATCTATGGAAGCAACATCATTATTGAAATAAAACTCCAAACAGGGAAGTGTCCTTCCGAGATAAAATGCTTTCGTCTATAGGGGCATTTGCTGATTCTGACCATAGATTAAGCATAGGCTTGGTATAGGCAGAGAAACTCTACCTATTTGAAACTCTACCAGGGAAAAGAGAAACAAGTGGATTTGCTGACAGTTGCATGAGCTGGCATGACAAGGTGAAACCCTGAGGGACCCCAAACATGTAGCTGATTTTCTCCACAGGACATTTGCTTAACACCGGCTGTATGGGCAGTTGGGGATGAGGTATGGCTGGAATGGCAGTGAAATCTGAAGTTTGGCGGTGCTTAGAAGTAAAGATCATGGCATCTGGTCCTATCACTTCATGGAAAACAGATGGGGAAACAGTGGAAACAGTGTCAGACTTTATTTTTTGGGGCTCCAAAATCACTGCAGATGGTGACTGCAGCCATGAAATTAAAAGATGCTTACTCCTTGGAAGGAAAGTTATGACCGACCTAGACAGCATATTCAAAAGCAGAGACATTACTTTGCCAACAAAGGTTCGTCTAGTCAAGGCTATGGTTTTTCCTGTGGTCATGTATGGATGTGAGAGTTGGACTGTGAAGAAAGCTGAGTGCCGAAAAATTGATGCTTTTGAACTGTGGTGTTGGAGAAGACTCTTGAGAGTCCCTTGGACTGCAAGAAGATCCAAGCAGTCCATTCTAAAGGAGATCAGTCCTGGGTGTTCTTTGGAAGGAATGATGCTAAGGCTGAAACTCCAATACTTTGGCCACCTAATGTGAAGAGCTGACTCATTGGAAAAGACCCTGATGCTGGGAGGGATTGGGGGCAGGAGGAGAAGGGGATGACAGAGGATGAGATGGCTGGATGGCATCACCAACTCGATGGACATGAGTTTGGGTAAACTCCGGGAGTTGGTGATGGACAGGGAGGCCTGGTGTGCTGCTATTCATGGGGTCACAAAGAGTCGGACATGACTGAGTGACTGAACTGAACTGAACTGAGAAGTAAATACTAGAAGGAGGAGCCTACAACAAATAGCTAACAATCTCCTCCAAAGTTTGGAGCTTTATAATGTAAGAGAATAAAGACTCAAACTCAGAACTCCAAAGGGCAGTTTATAGTATACAGGGATAAGAAGATAGAACACTGCTTGGCTCTCAATCAAAAGCTGAGGGTGGTCATATCAAGAAGCAGGGACAAAAACAGAGATAGATGGGTTGATAAAACTGAAACCGAGACCAACTCAACTCAACCGCAGTTTTTGAGATAATCAGCTCCTTATCATGTCTGGCTAACAGAGGGAAGTGAGAGCCTTCTATGAGAGAAAATAAAATCATTCTTAATCTCAGTAATTCTTATATATAAAATGTATGGCATACAATAAAGAATTATGAGAACTTCAGAATCAGGAAAAAATGACCAATAAACAAAAGAACAAAACAGACAAGAGGACCCGACTCACAGATAATTCATATGTTGGTGTTTGTAGACAAGGACTTTAAATCATTATTACAAATATGGTGAAGAAAATTGTGGAAAAAATGGACAAATGAAGGAAAAGACAATTTCAATCTAGAGTTGGAATCTAAAAGATAAAGAGAATCAAGCAGTCTAGAACTGAAATATATAACACCTGAAAATAAAAATTCATTGTGTAGGTTTAATAGCAGACTAGACAGAGAAGATGGAGAAGGCAATGGCACACCACTCCAGTACTCTTGCCTGGAAAATCCCATGGATGGAGGAGCCTGGTAGGCGGCAGTCCATGGAGTCGCACAGAGTCGGACACGACTGAACGACTTCACTTTCCCTTTTCACTTTCATGCATTGGAGAAGGAAATGGCAACCCACTCCAGTGTTCTCGCCTGGAGAATCCCAGGGATGGAGGAGCCTGGTGGGCTGCCGCCTATGGGGTCGCACAGAGTCGGACACAACTGAAGTGACTTAGCAGACAGAGGAGAAGATGGACTTGATGAAGAAAAAAAAGAAACGTCAATAAACAGTTTGTAAACTGATACACAGAAAATGGGAGGGGGAAAAGACACAACTGAATGTAAGAGACATATAAGACACAGTTAAATGGTCTAACATATGTATCATGGTAGCCCTAGAAAGAGGGAAGAGAGAATACAGAACACAAGAAGTATTTGAAGACACAAAGCCAAAAACACTCCAAGACTGTCGAAAACATTAACACAGATTTAAGAAGCTCAACTTCAAGCTGGATAAGATAAAATAAGCACAGCCTAAATGTTAAAATCAAAGACAAAGAGGAAAATCTTAAAATCAGCCAGAGATAAAGATATATTACCTTCAAAGGAGGCATTTTATTGCACTTTTATAGCAATTTTATTGATAAAACTGATAGCTGACTTTGCAATACAAACTATGGAATAAAATTGATAGCTAACTTGTAATACAAACTATGGAAGCCAAAAGATAATGCAATGACATATTCAGAGTGATAAAAAAAAGAAGAGGTACAAATAAGCAAAAAGTGGCAGAACTGGTTGCCAACTGATCTGCATGCAAAAAGTATTAAAAGTATTCAGGCTAAAGGATAGTGAGTCCATTTGGAAGCACTGAACTGCAAAAAGAGCATCAGAAAGAGTACTGAAGTCAAAGTGAAAGTTGCTCAGTTGTGTCTGACTATTTTTGACCTCATGGACTATACAGCCCATGGAATTCTCCAGGCCAGAATACTGGAGTGGGTAGCCTTTTCCTTTTCCAGGGGATCTTCCCAACCCAGGGATCGAACACAGGTCTCCTGTGTTGCAGGCAGATTCTTTACTAGCTGAGCCACAAGGGAAGCCCAAGAATACTGGAGTGGGTAACCTATCCTGTCTGCAGTGGATCGTCTCAACCCAGGAATCAAACCAAGGTCTCCTGCATTGCAGGCAGATTCTTTACCAACTGAGTTACCAGGGGAAGATACTAGCCATTTTAAAACTATTGAATATTTATTCTGCTTTAAGTTTCTCTCCAGTTAATCATAAAGGAAGTCAGTCAATCAAACCAGTCACTCCTAAAGGAAATCAGTTCTGAATATTCATTGGAAGGACTTATGCTGAAGCTGAAACTCCATAATCTGGCCATCTGATGTGAAGAATTGACTCACTGGAAAAGGCCCTGATGCTGGGAAAGATTGAAGGCAGGAGGAAAAGGGGACGACAGAAGATGAGATGATTGGATAGCATCACCGACTCGATGGACATGAGTTTGAGCAAGCTCTGGGAGTTGGTGAGGGACAGGGAAGCCTGGCGTGCTGCAGTCCATGGGGTCTCAAAGAGACAAGACTGAGCGACCGGATGGCTAAAGTTTCTCTCCTCTTCAAGGAAGTGGTAAAATACAAATTTAAGGTAGACTTTAAGAGTCAAGGATGTGGATGGTCATCTCTAGTGAACTCCTAAAAGCATAATATAAAGAGTATTGTGTGTGTGTGTGTGTGTGTGTGCGTGCACACGTGCGCTAAGCTCTTTCAGTCATGTCCTACTCTTTGCGACCCTATGGACTATAAACTGTCAGGATCCTCTGTCCAAGGGATTCTTCAGGCAAGAATACTGGAGTGGGTTGCCATGCCCTCCTCCACGGGATTTTTTCAACCCAGGGATTGAATTTGCGTCTCTTACATCTCCTGCATTGGTAGGCAGGTTCTTTACTATGACTAAAGTGTTAATAGAGTATAAAATGCAACACTAAATTAATAGAAAAAAAGGGGGAATGAAGGACTAAAGAAACAAAGATATGAAATAAATAGTGAAGAAGATATTAAATTAATAGAAAATGAATTGCAAGACATAAGCTGCTGCTGCTGCTGCTGCTGCTGTCACTTCAGTCGTGTCCGACTCTGTGCGACCCCATAGATGGAAGCCCACCAGGCTCCTCCGTCCCTGGGATTCTCCAGGCAAGAACACTGGAGTGGGTTGCCATTTCCTTCTCCAATGCAGTAAAGTGAAAAGTGACAGTGAAGTTGCTCAGTCGTGTCCGACTCTTAGCGACTCCATGGACTGCAGCCTACCAGGCTCCTCCGCCCATGGGATTTTCCAGGCAAGAGTACTGAAGTGGGGTGCCATTGCCTTCTCCAAAGACATAAGCACAACTAGACAAAAAATATCAGTGACATGGAAAATTTGAATATTATGATTAGGCAAGTCAACTGAACTATCTTACGTGGCACACTACACCCAACAATGGTGGACTGTTTCCGGGGCTATGAGGCACCTCTTATTAAAGTAGAATTAAACCAGAGAACAAGAAAGATACATCTGTAAATTGGGCAACCTACTTCTGAATAAGCCAGGATTCAAAGATTCACATTGAAAATTAAAAGGTATTTGACCTAAACAATATTGAAAGTTCAATATATCAAAACATCTGGGATGCAGAACAATTTTGATCTTTAAATGCATATGCTGGGAAAGCTGCTGCTAAGTCACTTCAGTCATGTCCGACTCTGTGCAACCCTATAGATGGCAGCCCACGAGGCTCCCCCGTCCCTGGGATTCTCCAGGCAAGAACACTGGAGTGGGTTGCCATTTCCTTCTCCAATGCAGGAAAGTGAAAAGTAAAAGTGAAGTCTCTCAGTCGTGTCTGACTCTTAGCGAACTCATGGACTGCAGCCTACCAGGCTCCTCCATCCATAGGATTTTCCAGGCAAGAGTACTGAAGTGGGGTGCCATTGCCTCCTCTGGCTGGGAAAGCAGCAAGGGTGAAAAAAAACCAATACTCTAAACTTCCATCTAGAAATAAAACAGCACATATTCCAAAATAAACTAGAAGGAAGAGATAATAAAGAAATCAATGAAGTAGAAAATAGATGTGCAATAAAGAAAAGGAACAGTGTCAAAAGGGGAAGATTAATAAAATTGATAAACTCCTAGATAGACTGCTCATCAGAGAGAGAAAGAGAAATGAAAATGGGGACATCAGTATAGGTCCTACAAGCATTAAATGTTAGTTGCTCAGTCATGACTGACTCTTTGCAACCCCGTGGACTGTAGCCCGCTAGGCTCCTCTATCCGTGGAATTCTCCAGACAAAAATACTGGAGTGGGTTGCTATGCCCTTCTCCAGAAGATCTTCCTGAACCAGGGACTTAACCCATGTCTCCTGCAGGCGGGCAGATTCTTTACCATTGGAGACACAAGGGAAGTTTCCCAGCTGGTCCTAGTGGTAAAGAACCCCCCTTGTCAATTCAGGAGACTTAAGAGACGTGGTTTCAGTCCCTAGGTCTGAAAGATCCTCTGGAGGAGGGCATGGCAATCCATTCCAGTATCCTTGCCCAGAGAATCCCATGGACAAAGGAGCCTGGAGGGCTACAGTCCCTAGGGTCACAAAGAGTTGGACGCAACCAAAGTGACTTAGCACACAAGAGTATATAAGCATTAAAAAGAAAGTAAACGGATATCTGGAACAACCTTAAGCCAATAAATATGGCAACTTAGGAGAACTGGAAAATTTTCCTGAAATTCACAGATGAGTATGACACAAGGAAAAAAAAAAAAGGAAACAATAGTTCTATGACTATTGCAGAATTGATAACAATCTGAAATCATTGTTTTTACCATCTATCTCTCATATTGTACGCAGTCTGACAGCAGGAGCCTTGCCAGTCTTGTTGAGGACTAAATCTTTAGCACTTGACTCAGCAGGAGCCCAACTCACTGCAGGTGATTTCAAAATACCTGCTGCATGAAGAAAACCTGCATCCATCTCTTACCAAGAGCCAGGCTGTGACAAGTGATAAATATAGCAGGTCATATAAAAAATAATCTCTTCACTTCCTTAGTAGTCTAAATCCTGATCTTGATAAGACCATAAGCCCAGAGAGCTACCGCCTTAGACCACATTAGTGAACTGCATAGCACCTTCACCACATTCTATTTTAATGTTACTAGAATGTACTATTTAATAAAAACATTAAAGATATGTTTGTATAGTTTTGTTGCCTACTTATATGAGAAACTTCTTTAATTTATTATTAGGGAGAGGATAGTCTCCTCTGAAAATGCGGCATATGATTCATTTTTCATGCTATTACTGAAGCTTATTTTAAAGAGCATGATAATCCTTATCCCTGGTGTATCCGTGTCCTTGGTGCTAACTTTCCATATATGCATTATCATTTCACTGTTTCTTTACATTCAAACTTAATAAAAATGCATGTGCTGTGCTCAGTTGCTCAGTTGTGTCTGACTCTGCAACCTCATGGACTTTAGCCTGCCAGGCTCCTCTGTCCATGGAATTCTCCAGGCAAGAATACTGGAGTGGGTTGCCATGCCCTCCTCCAGGGGATCTTCCCAACCAAGGGATCAAACCCAGGTCTCCTGCATTTCAGGCAGATTCTTGACCGTCTGAGTCACCAGGGAAGCCCAAGAATCACTGGAGTGGGTAGCCTATCCCTTCTCCAGGGGATCTTCCCGACCCAGGAATCACACTGGTGTCTCCTGCATTGCAGGCAGATTCTTTACCAGCTGAGGTACCAGGGAAGCCCCAAGAAGAATGCATACGGAGGCTAAAATAATGAAACAATCCATTGCAGCTGAAGAAGATGTATCAGTCATTTTAGCGTAAATGTGCCAAGTATCAACAACAAATCCCAGTGGTTTGCCAATTTCTGCATCAGCTGGCTTGTCTCTGCCTGACACTTTTTTCCCTCTGAGACCTAGCTTGAAGGAGCTGCTTTCTCTAGAAAATGGCTAAGGAAAAATGACATGGCTTTTAAAGCTTCTGCTAATAAAAAGCATCAGCCAACATACAAATCAGAACCTGGTATCATGGGGTGGAAACATATAACCTTCCTATGAACAGGGACAGTGTATTTCTAACAACACAATAGAGCAGATGATATTCTCTACCACAGGAAGCTGTGGTTACCACCAGATAGTAAAAGACACAAAAATAATAGCTGCCTCTCATGACTGGGCACCTACTAGGTACAGGCCTTGCACTTGACACTTCCAGCATAATATTTCTAATTCATACAGCTCCTAAGGCAGGGAGGATTCTCTCAAGTTTACTAATCAGAACTCTGCAGAATGGAAATACTAAGTCATTCAGTTTAAAAGTGGCTGAGCAGGAACTTTACCCACTTCTGCCAGATTCTAAACCTGAGCCCTCTTCTCTATATAACTTTGCCTACACTTTGGTGTGTGTTAAAAAAAAAAAAAAAAAAACTTTTAGTCGATTTTCATTATTTCTGCTTTTGTTTTTTTTTTTTTTAGTAAAAAGGAATTGGGTGAAACAGGAAAAATAATAACAAGAAATAAAAATAGAGAGAACTGCTTTTACATTAAAAATAAATTTGGATTCTACACACTACAGAAACAGGTATTGATATACTCTTGGAAAGAATGGTGTTTGTCACAAAACTGTACTTGGTCAATCTTATTAGATTAGAGACTAAATTTTTAAAAGACTGGCATGGAAATACCACTGGATGTGCCATGAAAATGAATCAAAGAGGGCTTCCCTGGTAGTTCAGTGGTAAAGAATCTGCCTGCCAATGCAGGAGACGAGGGTTTGATCTCTGGTCTGGAAAGACCCCACATGCTGCGGAGCAACTAAGGCCCTGAGCCACAACTAGTGAGCCTGAGCTCTAAAGTCCTGGAGCTGCAACTATTGAGCCCTCTTGTCACAACCACTGGAGCCCACATGCATTAGAGCCCATGCTCCGCAACAAAAGAGACCACCGCAGTGAGAAGCCCGCACACCACAACTACAGAGTAGCCCCTGCTCGCCACCAACTAGAGAAAAGCCCACACCCACGAAGGCCCAGCACTGCCAAAAATAAATAAATAGATCAATAAAATTATTTATAAAAATGCACCAAAGATATTCTATGTCATTGAAAACTTTACAGTTTAACTAGCAAGAGGATAAATGAACATTAACAGTAGGTTAGACGTTACACAAAGAAATATATAAACAATGACTAATAATATAAAACTATAAAAATATAGCAATAAAATGATTAGAGGGCTTCCCCAGTGGCTCAGTGGTAAAGAATCTGCCTGCAGTGCAGAGCTGCAGGAGACACAGGTTCAGTCCTGGGTCGGGAAGATCCCCTGGAGAAGGACATGGCAACCTACTCCAGTATTCTTGCTTGAAGAATCCCATGGACAGAGGAGCCTGGTGGGCAATAGTCCATGGGGCAGCAAAGAGTTAGACACAACTGAAGCAACTTAGCATGAAGCTACATTAAGACTTCATGAAGGCAACAAGTCTTAAGGATGGCAACAGACATCTCAAGAAAATTCTAGAGAGTATATTTGAGTAACTAAAGTTATTTATACTATTGTTGATCTTTTTCTACTTAGTACTAAATATGTGTTGAAAGAGGACAAATAATTTTTAATCTTCAATTCATTATTACATTGAAGAGATGCAAAGTTATTGTCCAAGCTTTCAGAGCAACAGATTTTTGTTCAAGGACTGCCTTATATCAGCATTGTGTTTGTCACTGATTGCAACTAGCTCTAAAAAAGCTAAGTACTTGTTAATAGAGTGATGAGTCTTTAGACTAAGAACTTGGCTCACTTTTGCATTTGTACTGAGATGTGCAACCAAGTAAAAAATAAAGGAAATATTCTTGAATCAATTGTTTCTAGCGAAAGAGCATCTATTTTCCACCAACGAAGAAACTAAGCTCAAGTTCTTTCTATTTAGCTGTCATTTTCCTCCTTTGTGATATAACAGCTGTGATTCTTTCTGTAAGACATACAAGTAATTAAATTAGAATTTCACGGTGCTTTACATCTCTAGGGATATTTCTGAAATTATCACTCACAAAATAACTCAGAAGTAAAGCAAGACAGCATGAGATAAAAATTAGTGCTGAATCACTCTGTTAATTTGATCTGGAGATGGGGAAACCCTCTCCAATTCATACAACTTATTTGTACATAATTTTATTGTAATAGAAAAGTCAGGATGAAAAATTTAAAAAGTCAAAATTCTAGCTATCTCCTTTCAGTCCTTTTACTATGTACATATTTTTCCAAAAACAAGAATCATGCCATTTAATAACCTGTTTTTAAAATTTTCATATGATATCATGATGCATGTTACTATTAAATATTTATTTAAAACCACAATCGTCTTTTGGGCTTATACTAAAAAGAATTGAAAACAGAGGATTCAAACAGATATTTGTACACCCATATTTATAGTAATATTTACTCATAACAGCTGAAAGGTGGAAACAAGCCCAAATGTCCATTGACAGGTGAACAGGTAAAGACAATGTACATAAAAGGGAATATTATTCAGCCTTTAGAATGCAGATTCAGACACATGCTACAACATGAAAGTGAAAGTTGTTCAGTTGTGTCCAACTCTGCAACCCCATGGACTATACAGTCCATGGAATTCTCCAAGCCAGAATACTGGAGTGGGTAGCCTCTCCCTTCTCCAGGGGATCTTCCCAACCCAGGGATCGAACCCAGGTCTTCTGCATTGCAGGCAGATTCTTTATCAGCTGAGCCACAAGGAAAGCCCAAGAATACTGGAGTGGGTAGCCTATCCCTTCTCTAGCAGATCTTCCCGACCCAGGAATTGAACCAGGGTCTCCTGCATTGCAGGTAGAATCTTTACCAACTGAGCTATGAGGGATGCCTCATTGCTACAACATGGATGAGCCTTAAGAATGTCATGCTAAGTGAAATAAGCCATTCACAAAAAAGATATATACTGTATGATTCCACTTATATGAGATACCTCAGTTCAGTTCAGTTCAGTCGCTCAGTCGTGTCCGACTCTTTGCGACCCCATGAATAGCAGCACGCCAGGCCTCCCTGTCTATCACCAACTCCCAGAGTTCACTCAGACTCACGTCCATCGAGTCAGTGATGCCATCCAGCCATCTCATCCTCTGTCGTCCGCTTCTCCTCCTGCCCCCAATCCCTCCCAGCAGCAGAGTCTTTTCCAATGAGTCAACTCTTTGCATGAGGTGGCCAAAGTACTGGAGTTTCAGCTTTAGCATCAGTCCTTCCAAAGAAATCCCAGGACTTATCTCCTTCAGAATGGACTGGTTGGATCTCCTTGCAGTCCAGGGGATTCTCAAGAGTCTTCTCCAACACCACAGCTCAAAAGCATCAATTCTTCGGCACTCAGCTTTCTTCACAGTCCAACTCTCACATCCATACATGACCACTAGAAAAACCATAGCCTTGACTAGACGGACCTTTGTTGGCAAAGTAATGTCTCTGCTAGAGTAATCAAATTCATAGAGACAGAAAGTGGAATAGTGGTTGCCAGGAGCTGGGGGAAAGGGGAATCCAAAATTGTTTAATGGGTATAGAGTTTGAGTTTTGAGAGTGAGGAGGTTGTCAGGCAGGGAGTGGTGATGGAAGCACAGCATTGTGAACGTACTTAATGCCACTGAATCATACCTTCAAAAATGGTTAAAATGGTAAGCTTTATTTATGTATATTGCTACCATCAACCCTCCAAACACACAACTTTGAATGAATGATATTCCATCACTTGAGGATATCCTTCCATTTAACAGTTTCCCTACTGTTTCTCCCAGGTTTTCATTACCATAAAATTTAGTGTAGGGAGCACTCTAAACATATCTTTATTTCCATATCTGCTATTTCTTTTGGATGGTTTACAAAGGATATAACTGGACTGAGGAACATGAATTATTTCAAGGTTCTTCATACATCATAAAGCCAAACTGCTTTCCAGAAAGGTCTTACCAATTCACATTCCCAAGAGCAGCACAAGAGAGAGATTTTTACATTGCACTCATGCCAAAATATTCTCATCTATTTTCATTTTTGCTAACTGATAATAACAAGAGAGCACAGCTCAGGATTTTAATGGGCACTTATCTGATTGCTCCTGAGAGTGAATAGTTTTTAAATGTTTATGACCAATCTAAATGTATCCTTCCAATAACTGCCAATTCTTTTAAATTAAAATGCAAAACCCATACTCAAATAACTCTAGGAAGACAGGAGGAGATAGATTTGGGAAAGTTCTGAAGAGGAGGTAAGGCCAAGGGTTTAAACTTAATCTTTAAGGATATGAAGAACAGCAAACATTTAGGAAGAAGGAACTGGCAGCAAAATCTGGGGAAAGTCTAAATATTTAATTAAAAAAGAAAAGTCATATTATCAATTATGGGTTAGCTATTCAATAAAATGGATCCAGTAAGCAACATTTCCAGAGACAGAGAACTCTGCACTGTTGAAAAACTCTCTGAGTAGTTCTGATAGTCAGCCAGATTTGGAAACAACTGCTTTGGTTCACCAAGCAAAATCATTACTGTTCTTCCAAATGCTCCTTCCTTTTCATCATAATGCCTGGCAAACATCCAGTTCTCTTTCTCACTCATCCCTCTGACAACTTGGTTACAGAGAGCAAGCCTTAGTTTCTCTCCTTAGGTGCTTATTACCTATAAGACACAATTAGGAAATCTCCCAGTGACTCGTTAAACATTATCATTCCTGGACTTCAACTTGGTCATGCCACAATCTGTCATCTGTTGAATGGCATGTTAAATCAAGCTCAAGGCATGAGAGCAATGTACCAGGTTGCTTGTTTACAAAGCAATTGTGGGTACATGGTGTGTTCTCCCCAAGTCCCAGATCATCTTAGAATTGATGGTTCTTTAAGAGCCCTCTACCCCTGGACATCAATGAGCTGGGTGCCATGCTGAGTTATTAAGGACTCTTCAGGTTTTGCGTTCTGAGAATGAAAATCATCCAAATTTGGGAAATTCGGTTAATAGAAACAACGAAGGACTAAACGAAAATGATGTCAGTGGAATAATGGCGAGATCAAACTCGGGGGGTTAGGAGGGTAGTAGAAATAGAGATAACATGAAGAAAGAAAGATATGTCGAAGCCAAGATAAAGAAAAAAGGGAAAATATGGCAAATGGAAACTAGACATTGGTCTTTATTTGTATGTCAGTTGGTTGGTTACATAACTCTTCCTAAGTACAGCCAACCCCATTAATAACGTACAAACTAAACAGTTATTAGGCATGATCACTGTTTGAATAGCACTGTCACTGACGTAAAACAGAATCAGTTGATAAGGCAAATCTGTCTGTTCTTTCCCAAGCTACCATGGAAAATGAACACATAAATGCTAAAAACAGATTTAATACTTTTAGCTTACTCAGTTCAGTTCCATTCAGTCGCTCAGTCGTGTCCAACTCTTTGCGACCCCATGAATCGCAGCACGCCAGCCCTCCCTGTCCATCACTAACTCCCAGAGTTCATTCAAACTCATGTGCATTGAGTCAATGATGCCATCCAGCCATCTCATCCTCTGTCGTCCCCTTCTCCTCCTGCCCCCAATCCCTCCCAGCACCAGGGTCTTTTCCAATGAGTCAACCCTTCGCATGAGGTGGCCAAAGTACTGGAGTTTCAGCTTTAGCATCAGTCCTTCCAAAGAACACCCAGGACTGATCTCCTTTAGAATGGACTGGTTGGATCTTCTTGCAGTCCAAGGGACTCTCAAGAGTCTTCTCCAACACCACAGTTCAAAAGCATCAATTCTTTGGTGCTCAGCTTTCTTCACAGTCCAACTCTCACATCTATACATGACCACAGGAAAAACCATAACCTTGACTACACGGACCTTTGTTGGCAATGTCTCTGCTTTTGAATATGCTATCTAGGTTGGTCATAACTTTCCTTCCAAGGAGTAAGTGTCTTTTAATTTCATGGCTGCAGTCACCATCTGCAGTGATTTTGGAGCCCCAAAAAATAAAGTCTGACACTGTTTCCACTGTTTCCCCATCTATTTCCCATGAAGTGATGGGACCAGATGCAATGATCTTAGTTTTCTGAATGTTGAGCTTTAAGCCAGCATTTTCACTCTCCACTTTCACTTTCATCAAGAGGCTTTTGAGTTCCTCTTCACTCCTGCCATAAGGGTGGTGTCATATGCATATCTGAGGTTATTGATATTTCTCCCGGCAATCTTGATTCCAGCTTGTGCTTCTTCCAGCCCAGCGTTTCTCATGATGTACTCTGCATAGAAGTTAAATAAACAGGGTGACAATATACAGCCCTGATGTACTCCTTTTCCTATTTGGAACCAGTCTGTTGTTCCATATCCAGTTCTCACTGTTGCTTCCTGACCTGCATATAGGTTTCTTAAGAGGCAGGTCAGGTGGTCTGGTATTCCTATCTCTTTCAGAATTTTCCACAGTTTATTGTGATCCACACAGTCAAAGGCTTTGGCATAGTCAATAAAGCAGAAATAGATGTTTTTCTGAAACTCTCGCATTTTCAATGATCCAGTGGATGTTGGCAAATTGATCTCTGGCTACTCTGCCTTTTCTAAAACCAGCTTGAACATCTGGAAATTCACAGTTCACATATTGCTAAAGCCTGGCTTGGAGAATTTTGAGCATTACTTTACTAGCATGTGAGATGAGTGCAATTGTGCAGTAGTTTGAGCATTCTTTGGCATTGCCTTTCTTTGGGATTGGAATGAAAACTGACCTTTTCCAGTCCTGTGGCCACTGCTGAGTTTTCCACATTTGCTGGCATATTGAGTGCAGCACTTTCACAGCATCATCTTTCAGGATTTGAAATAGCTCAACTGGAATTCCATCACCTCCACTAGCTTTGTTCATAGTGATGCTTTCTAAGGCCCACTTGACTTCACATTCCAGGATGTCTGGCTCTAGGTCAGTGATCATACCATCGTGATTATCTTGGTCATGAAGATCTTTTTTGTACAGTTCTTCTGTGTATTCTTGCCACCTCTTCTTAATATCTTCTGCTTCTGTTAGGTCCATACCATTTCTGTCCTTTATCGAGCCCATCTTTGCATGAAATGTTCCCTTGGTATCTCTAATTTTCTTAAGGAGATCTCTAGTCGTTCCCATTCTGTTGTTTTCCTCTATTTCTTTGCATTGATTGCTGAGGAAGCCTTTTTTTATCTCTTCTTACTATTCTTTGGAACTCTGCATTCAGATGCTTATATCTTTCCTTTACTCCTTTGCTTTTCACTTCTCTTCTTTTCACAGCTATTTGTAAGGCCTCCCCAGACAGCCATTTTGCTTTTTTGCATTTCTTTTCCATGGGGATGGTCTTGATCCCTGTCTCCTGTACAATGTCACAAACCTCTGTCCCTAGTTCATCAAGCATTATCAGATCTAGTCCCTTAAATCTATTTCTCACTTCCACTGTATAATCATAAGGAATTTGATTTAGGTCATACCTGAATGGTCTTGTGGTTTTCCCTACTTTCTTCAATTTAAGTCTGAATTTGGCAATAAGGAGTTCATGATCTGAGCCACAGTCAGCTCCTGGTCTTGTTTTTGCTGACTGTATAGAGCTTCTCTATCTTTGGCTGCAAAGAATATAATCAGTCTGATTTCAGTGTTGACCATCTGGTGATGTCCATATGTAGAGTCGTCTCTTATATTGTTGGAAGAGGGTGTTTGCTATGACCAGTGCATTCTCTTGGCAAAACTATTCGCCTTTGCCCCACTTCATTCCGTATTCCAAGGCCAAATTTGCCTGTTACCCCAGGTGTTTCTTGACTTCCTACTTTTGCATTCCAGTCCCCTATAATGAAAAGGACATCTTTTTTGGGTATTAGTTCTAAAAGGTCTTGTAGGTCTTCACAGAACCGTTCAACTTCAGCTTCTTCAGTGTTACTGGTTGGGGCATAGGCTTGGATTACTGTGACATTGAATCGTTTGCCTTGGAAACGAATAGAGATCATTCTGTAGTTTTTGAAATTGCATCCAAGTACTGCATTTCGGACTCTTTTGTTGACCATGATGGCTACTCCATTTCTTCTAAGGGATTCCTGCCCACAGTAGTAGATATAATAGTCATCTGAGTTAAATTCACCCATTCCAGTCCATTTTAGTTTGCTGATTCCTAGAATGTCAACATTCACTCTTGCCATCTCCTGTTTGACCACTTCCAATTTGCCTTGATTCATGGACCTAACATTCCAGGTTCCTATGCAATATTGCTCTTTACAGCATCAGACCTTGCTTCTATCACCAGTCACATCCACAACTGGGTATTGTTTTTGCTTTGGCTCCATCCCTTCATTCTTTCTGGAGTATTTTTCCACTGATCTCCAGTAGCATTTTGGGTACCTACTGACCCAGAGAGTTCCTCTTTCAGTATCCTATCATTTCGCCTTTTCATACTGTTCATGGGGTTCTCAAGGCAAGAATACTGAAGTGGTTTGCCATTCCCTTCTCCAGTGGACCACATTCTGTCAGACCTCTCCACCATGACCAGCCCATCTTGGTTGGCCTCACACGGCATGGCTTAGTTTCATTGAGTTAGACAAGGCTGTGGTCCGTGTGATTAGATTGACTTGTTTGCTATGGATTTTTTTGGCATTACAACAGGGGAAACCTGATTATGTTAATATAGAACAGCAGCCAATTTCCTTTCAAAGTTCTGAAAATGACTTCTATCTCCCCTTAAGAAAGAGAATACCATCATCTCTAAAACCAGGTATGATTTCAAGCAATCACTGCCTATCCCAGGTGACTCCATGATAACTATGGTATATGAAATTCTATCAAGTCCTATGTAAAAAATACACACACTCTCTTTTCCCTCATTAGCTAAAATGGTGAGCTAGATTCAGAAAGAAGAGAAAGAAAACTCAGGAATATTTTAGGGACGAGTAATCTAATCCGTAGCCACTAATCTAGTCAATATCTGCTTTGAACATAAGTATAACATTATATGCAGAAATATAAAATATTTTCACATATTATATACTAAGAATATAACTCTAAGGGTTTACTGAATTCCAAGGCTTGAACATATGTTGCTTCATTTAATCCCTCAAACAGAGCATCTATTCTTCCTAAAGTGATGAGTCTAAACCATCTGTAATCAAACCATCTTCCTTGCTAGTGATTTGTGTAACATTGGGCTAATGATGAAATACTGGAAGCATAAAGAAATGTAAGGAATGTGTGAGATAGGTTTTTATGAGTGTTTTCTTAGTCCTAAGAGAAAGATACAGAAAGAGATGGCCTCCTTTTCTCTCATCTTAGACCTTGGCATAGCTAAGTTCGATTGATGTCTAAAATGGCCAAAGGCACCTTGTAACTAACTCTAAGAGAGCCAGACTGAGGGCAGTCACCCACAACAATAACAAGGAAACAGATTCGGCTGCCTTTTAAGCTGCTGACTCAACTACCAGACCCAGCCCTATTTCTGAACTTCATGTTTTAAGAAGTTACATTTTCTTCCTGCTTAAGCCCATTGAAGTAAGCTATTCAGCTACTTTTCGGATGCTAAGAGCATTCTCACTCATCCAGGTAGATATTATTCTTATTTTTCAAATAAGAAAACTGAATTTCTTAAAGTTTAAGTCATTTGCCTAAGATACACTGTTTCCAAGTACTGAGTCAACACTATTCCATGCGGGTCTCTCACAAGTCTAGGCCTCTTCAATAAAACAGTACAGATATTTCTAGAAATGCCTGTTCCTGGAAATTCCAGGAAAGAGAGGCTAGAGTGTAGTAAAAACAACACTGGATCTGAAAAAAATTAATTTGAAATGTTATTAACCATAAAACATCAAGAATTCACTTAAGTTCTTTGAGTTGCATTTGCCCTAATTGTAAAATGGGAAGAAAAATATCAGCTTTGCCCACCTTACAAGGTGCTTATAAGCCACCAATTGTTAATAACATATACAAAAACCTTATGTGAACTCTAAAATTTTAGGGATTATTATTTCTACCCACTAAACAAATACTATATATATATATATATATATATATATCTCTCAAAATGTTCTCAGTAAGTCATGCTGCATATGAATTCAGCATAACTACTTTGTGGTTATTTCTTTTTTAGATTAGCTTTAAAAAGAAGTTGTAGAGATAAATTTGTCAGTGAACTTCCCATGGCCCCTCAAGTCATGGTCCATAATATTGCCTTGGGTCATTTCAGTTCAGTCTGTCACTTCAGAAACTCTGTGAGTTTTGTTTTTTGTATTTTTTTTTTTCTTTTTAAGATGTAAGTCTAGGCTCTTGAGTCACAATATTTCCTTTGAAAGCTGGCTCTCCTCCCAGCTTTGCTCTCTCACCTTTCTCTTTATCCTATAGCAGCCCCTAACATTCCCCAACCAGCACTTATGACAGTTATCATTGTTGCTTGCTTTAACTTATATTTAAGTTTATATGGACCAGCTACAATGAAAGTTATTAAAAAATAACTGAAAGTCAAACTCAAAAAACGCATTTTTCATAACTTGACTTGGATTATAGAAACTTACATATAGAAAAGAATAGAGTTAAAGCATCACTACGAACAAAGCTAGTGGAGGTGATGGAATTCCAGTTGAGCTCTTTCAAATCCTGAAAGATGATGCTGTGAAAGTGCTGCACTCAATATGCCAGCAAATTTGGAAAACTCAGCAATGGCCACAGGACTGGAAAAGGTCAGTTTTCATTCCAATCACAAAGAAAGGTAATGCCAAAGAATGCTCAAAGTACTGCACAATTGCACTCATCTCACACACTAGTCATGCTCAAAATTCTCCAAGCCAGGCCTCAGCAATACATAAACCATGAACTTCCTGATGTTCAAGCTGGTTTTAGAAAAGGCAAAGGAACCAGAGATCAAATTGCCAACATCCACTGGATCATCAAAAAAGCAAGAGAGTTCCAGAAAAACATCTATTTCTACATTATCGACTATGCCAAAGCCTTTGACTGTGTGGATCACAATAAACTGTGGAAAATTCTGAAAGAGATGGGAATACCAGACCACCTGATCTGCCTCTTGAGAAACCTATATGCAGGTCAGGAAGCAACAGTTAGAACTGGACACGGAAAAACAGACTTTTCCAAATAGGAAAAGGAGTACATCAAGGCTGTATATTGTCACCCTGCTTATTTAACTTCTATGCAGAGTACATCATGAGAAACGCTGGGCTGGAAGAAGCACAAGCTGGAATCAAGATTGCCGGGAGAAATATCAATCACCTCAGATATGCAGATGACACCACCCTTATGGCAGAAAATGAAGAGGAACTAAAAAGCCTCTTGATGAAAGTGAAAGTGGAGAGTGAAAATGCTGGCTTAAAGCTCAACATTCAGAAAACTAAGTTCATGGCATTTGGTCCCATCACTTCATGGGAAATAGATGGGGAAACAGTGGAAACAGTGTCAGACTTTCTATTTTTGGGCTCCAAAATCACTGCAGATGGAGATTGCAGCCATGATATTAAAAGATGCTTACTCCTTGGAAGGAAAGTTATGACCAGCCTAGATAGCATATTCAAAAGCAGAGACATTACTTTGCCAACAAAGGTCCGTCTAGTCAAGGCTATGGTTTTTCCAGTGGTCATGTATAGATGTGAGAGTTGGACTGTGAAGAAAGCTGAGCACCAAAGAATTGATGCTTTTGAACTGTGGTGTTGGAGAAGACTCTTGAGAGTCCCTTGGACTGCAAGAAGATCCAACCAGTCCATTCTGAAGGAGATCAGTCCTGGGTGTTCTTTGGAAGGACTGATGCTAAAGCTGAAACTCCAGTACTTTGGCCACCTCATGCGAAGAGTTGACTCATTGGAAAAGACTCTGATGCTGAGAGGGATTGGGGGCAGGAGGAGAAGGGGACGACAGAGGATGAGATGGCTGGATGGCATCACAGACTCGATGGACATGGGTTTGAATGAACTCCGGGAGTTGGTGATAGACAGGGAGGCCTGGTGTGCTGCGATTCATGGGGTCACAAAGAGTCGGACACGACTGAGCGACTGAACTGAACTGATAGCCATCTATAAGAGCTTCAGTGAGCAAAAACAACTAAGGGAGTGACAATGAACTTTATACTTAAATCAGCAGGATGTGTTCTTTCAAACCCCTTACCCTTTGTCCCAGATAAGATTCAGTATGTAAAGTTTGTTCTACAACATACTTCAATTCTGCAAATTTTAAAAATCTAAACCATAAACTTCTTTCCCGTTTTGTATTTTCATCTTCTCAGTCCCAAGTAAACCTCTCAGAAAATAGACCTGCATTACACAGTCTCCCTAAAAGCAAAAAAGTGTCCTGGGATAGTGCCCATACCAAATATTACAATGAATGCTCAAGAGTAGTGTCTGACTTTCTCCTTGTGCTATAAGTCAGGAACAGACAACTCATTAAAGATGTTAAAAAGGGGAACTTTGAGACTTCTATGTGCCATTGTAAACACAATTGCTTGGGGCTATTTTTCCACTGAGTTGAAATTCTTATTCTTAAACTTTTCCTGCTTAGTAAATGACTGTCCATTCAAGCTAGCAGATGATGATTCAGGCTCCAGGCATGGAAAGAAGCTTTAGGGACAAACTGCCTGCCACTCACTGCTATCCCACCCAGGCACTTGACAAGTAAGAGCTTAGAGAATTTTGGCTCAGAAAAGGTAATAAATAAATTAATAAATATATAAGTCAGCTGAAAAACTCTCTGGAACCCAGGACTCAGGAAACACAAACCCAGAGTAAGTCTGGCCAGAAACCTAATGACCTCAGTAACGAAACTCTTGAGTCAGCACCTTGACAACGCGCTTTTACTTCAGCTGTGATATAACAAGCGATTACAGATGATGCCAACACACCATGGCAAATGAGTGGGAGTTGGTTGGATGGAAGCAGTAAGAAATACTGAAGTGGCTTTACAAGTGTGAAGGCATGAAAACACACTTTTAAAATAGGGGTGAAATCTTCGTAATGACCCTTACGACAAATGGATATAATGACAATAAGGGCAGGTTATAGACCTGTAATCTACAGTAGAAGTGACATTCTTGTATTACTCAATACATCAGTGAGCGATACATCCAGATGAACTCCTGAGGCTCCTCCCATGAAAAGGCTTTGTGTTCTAATAGCCTTCCCTGTTCTTGCTAGAAAATTAACGAACAGCTTAAAATGAAATCATACAAAACCTGACATCTTAAATTTGACCTGAAGACTTAAAAGACAAAGCTCTTTTGAAAGCTAGTAAATGTTCCTCAGTTAAATAGGAATCATAGAAAAAGAGAATTGGAAGTATAGAAAGACAGAGCAAAACACAATCAGAAAAAAAAACTGTTCCTTTTGACTGAACTTTATGTGACCTTGAAAGCTCTCAGTAGTCTAAATTGTTTGTTTTTTCAAACTGGGAAACACTTCTATTCCCGTGCATGAGGCACATGAACTTCATAAGAGATGTTTTCCATTTTAATTCACTGACCATGAAAATCAGACTTTCAAAGATTATCTATGCATTTCATTATCACCATTAAATCAAAGCATTTATACCAGCACAATGCTTCTAAATATCAGATTCTAATTCTCCTACAATTAACAATCTTCAAGAAATCTGCTTTCTTCTTAAAGAAGAATTTCTTCTTAAAGAAATCTTGTGGTAATAAAAAGGTTGTATAGTTACATTTTTCTTTTATAACAGCAGGAAAAAAAATGGTTAAGGGAAATGGTAAAACTCTCTGTTGATTGCAATAAAAATTTATAATTCAAATTTAAAAGTCCAAACCAAATCTGTCCATGAAAATCCAGGAAGTCACTGTCCCCAAATTTTCTTCCCTGGTTATAATCCATTATCCCAATTTCAGTCCCTTGCTAAGCTGGTAGGATGACACAAGATTTTGAAATGTTAAGATTTCTGTTTCACAACTTAAATAATATTATGGCCATTACTAAGGAATGCCTGAACTAAGTCAATTGCCCTTTTTTTAAACTGAAGTACAGTTGATTTACAATGTTGTGTTAATTTCTGCTGTATAGCAAAGCGACTCACTTATACAAGTATACGTATTCTTTTCTACTATGATTTATCATAGGACATCGAATATAGTTCTCTGGGCTACATAGTAGGACCTTGTTGTTTATCCATCCCACATAAAATAGCTTACATCTGCTTATCCCACACTCCAAATCCATCCCTTCCCCAGTTCCTCCCCCTTGGCAACCGCAAGTCAGCTCTCCACGTCGGTGAGTCTGTTTCTGTTTTGTGAAATAGGTTGATTTATGTCATACTTTAGATTCCACATATAAGTGATATCATACGGTATTTGTCTCTTTCTGTAAGTCAATCTCCTTTAATATTTTTTTTTAGAATCAGAGACTATTTGGGGAACATTTTAGAGACTAAAACGTACAGAAGAATAATATAAGCAACACTTTCTACCCACATACCCACCACTCAGCTGAAGAAATAAAATGTTTTAAATATTCTTGCAGCTGCATGTGCAACATTCCATGATCCCTTTTTATTCCTTCCCTACTGGTAACTATTACACTGAATTGGGGATTTATGATGTACATTTAAGCATCTATACTTTTACTAGATGTGTATGACTGGTTTCAAAGTTTCTATAAACAAAATCATACTCTATGTATCCTTCTGCCATGTGTTTATTTGCAGTATATTCCTGTTGACTGATGTTTCTATTACAGATCACATTTTGCTCTCTTCACAAATCTAGTAGTTTCTGATGGTGTAGTAGGTATTTTGGGTGATACATCATACAGCTCAGATTCTGTTATCTTCGTCTTAAGAGTATTGAGTTTTGTTCCAACAGGCATCTAAGTTATGGTCAGCTCACCTTGTTTATGTGGAGTCTCGGTTTGGGGTTTTATTAAGGTGGTGCTTAATTGGTTTTCCTCTTCATTTTAGTATCCTTCCTTAGTCCTTGGATGTGGTCTTTTTATTTGGAAGGCTTGGACCTACTGGAGTTTCAGTGGAAAGCTCAACGTGTTTATCAAGCCCCTCTAACTTGGTGAGGTTCAAACCCCAAACTCTGTCTCTCCTCCATTGCACAGCTGCTGAAATCTTGGTTCAGCTCTAGCCTTCTAGCTCCTAATTTCTGCTGGACTCCTTTGAGTTTTACCACACCTGTGCAGATGTCAGGAATCAGCCAAGAATGGAAAGGTGGCTTATATGCATATTTTGGGCTCCCTTTGTGGCTCCTTCATGTAAGGGATCTATCATTCAATTTCCAGGCACTAGTCAAATCTATTTTCCAGTAGTCATGTATGGATGTGAGAGTTGGACTATAAAGAAAGCTGAGAGCTGAAGAATTGATGCTTTTGAACTGTGGTGTTGGAGAAGACTCTTGGGAGTCCCTTGGACAGCAAGGAGATCAAACCAGTCCATCCTAAAGGAAATCAGTCCTGAATATTCATTGGAAGGACTGATGCTGAAGCTGAAACTCCAAACTTTGGCCACCTGATGTGAAGAACTGACTCATTTGAAAAGACTCTGATGCTGGGAAAGATTGAAGGCGGGAGAAGAAGGGGATGGACAGAGGGTGAGATGGTTGGATGGCATCACCGACTCAATGGACATGAGTTTGAGTAAATTTTGGGAGTTGGTGATATACAGGGAGGCCTGGTGTGCTACAGTCCTTGGGGTCACAAAGAGTCAGACATGACTGAACAACTGAACTGAACTGGCAGCCTCAGACTAACTCCTTCAACCATGTAAGACTACGGTTTTCTTCTTGAGTTGTATCTTCCCTAAGCCTGCAGATTTGAGAGCTCCCCCAAAGGAAAAAGCATATACATGTGGATCTTATCTAATGCAGTACTCCTCATCTAAGAATCAAAAGCTCTCCAGTTTCTATTTTTAGTCACTCTTTGGTGCTTTCAAACTTTTTTAAAAGTGTTTTCCCAATGTTTATAACTGTTATCAGCAGGAAGGTCAGTGCCATAGGAGCTACTCTTTCCCAAAGAGTTGATAAGCAGATGCAAATTTTAATGGGCTCTAGTTTCCCCAATATCTTATGGTTTATGGTATTTTTAAGCCTTCTTTTAAGATAATTTTTCCTTTTCCAAGTCATAAATCCATTTTGTATATTTTATTATAAATTTTTTTCCAAATAAAATGTTTTGATCTTTAATTTACTTGGATTTTATCTTTTTGTGTGTGGGTTAAACTAGGGATTCATTTTTATTTTTACAGGCAGGTAAACAAATTTTTCCAGTATCATTCCTAAAGAGTCCATTTTTTCCCCTCTGGCTCATGAAGCATAGCCCTAAGTTGCTCAGTTGCATCCGACTCTTGCAACCCCATGGACTGTAGCCTGCCAGCCTCCCTTGTTTATGGAATTATCCAGGCAAAAATTCTGGTGTGGGTAGACATTCCCTTCTCCAGGGGATCTTCCCAGCCCAGGGATGAAATCTGGTCTCCTGCCCTCATGAAGCATATCATACCATAAATCTAGTCATATTAGCTGAGCCACCAGGGAAACCAGTCATATGCATACAAAATGATATATACCAGGCTCTGTTTTTAGTTTGTTTCTTTCAGGCTCTGTCTTCAGTCTTAGAGTTTTATTAACTGTTTCAGTTTATTGGAGGATAATCACTGTACAATGCTGTTGTTAGTTTCTGCTGTACAACATGAATCAGCTACATATATATATACATATATCCCCTCCTTCTTGGAACTCTTTCCATTCTCGACCCCCATTCCACCCATCTAGGTCACCACAGAGCACCAAGCTGAGTTCCTTGTGCTATACAGCAAGTTCCCACTGTGCTGTGTGATTAGTCACTCAGTCATGTCCAGCTCTTTGCGACCACATGAACTGCAGCACACCAGGCTCCTCTGTCCATGGGGATTCTCCAGGCAAGAATACTGGAGTGGGTTGCCATGTCCTCCTCCCGAGTTATCTATTTTACAGATGGTACTGTATATATGTCCATCCCAATCTCCCAATTTGTCTATGCTTGCACTCATACTGGGCTTCCCTGGTGGCTTAGCTGGTAAAGAATCCGCCTACAATGCGAGAGACTCGGGTTCGACATCTGGGTTGGGAAGATTCCATGGAGAAGGGAAAGGCTACGCACTCCAGTATTCTGGCCTGGAGAATCTCATGGACTGTATAGTCCATGGGGTCGCAAAGAGTCGGAGACGACTGAGCGGCTTTCACTCCACTTCACTTCACTCACACTAATACTGTATACCTGAATTGTTACACTGCTACAGTATGCCTTATCTGGGAGAGCAAGTCCCTCCACCTCATTCTCCAAAATAGAATTGCCCATTCTAGACCCTTCATTTTTTCAAATAAATTGTAGAATCAATTTGTTGAATTTTATGAAAAGTCCTGCTGTAGAGAATTAACATCTTTAAATCAAGTCTTCTCATCCACATAACTTGGTTTATTTTTCCATTCATTCAGGTCTTATTTCATGTCTTTCTATAAAATTTTATGAATTTCCCCAATTATATTTTTATTGTATTATACTTACATCTTTTAAAAATTCTATTTTTTTAAACCATTATCTTTTCATCCAATTTACCCCAATTTACTCTGCCTTATTAAATGAATTTCATCAAAATTATTTACTAAATCTATAAATTCTAAGATTTATTTTATAATATACAATCAAAGAATGAAAACAATAATTTAATACTCATTTAAAAATGATTTTTTTGTGTCATGGACTTACCAAATATCTTACCCTGTACACTTACCAAGAAGCTCCATGGTCTCTACTTTCAGTGTCCATGAAATTAGAGTCCAAAAACATATCTTTGTAGATTCGACCAACGAGGCAATACATATCTGAAGCAACCTGCTCTTCATTTTGCACCAGGGGAATCATAATGTCAAGAGCTTTTGCTCTATCTCCAGGGAGGTTTCTCCTAAGGTAGAGAAAGGGAACATCACTCTTTCTGTATAGACTACAGAAGCAGTTTAGGCCAATCATCTTTTTAAAATGTCTGTTTAATACACTGATTCACACTAATAAGTTTGGCAGGATAAAACCAATAATTACATTTTGAAAGTCTTCTGCAACTCTTTTTTATCCTACTTCATGTCTAATCATCTAAAAAGGATTTATTTTGAGTTGGTTTTCTGCTGATGTGATGATTTGTGCTTATCCGTCCACAGTTATTCCAGTTTCCCTGCGGACTCTGTGTGGGTTCAAGTTGACAGAGTGAGATTAAGAATGCAGCCTGTGGTTGTGAACGGGGCAGAGTCAAGGAATCCAAACAGGGGCAAAACCCTGATGCTATAGGTTCCAGTGGCTTTTGCTCCAAAACACTGAGCAAACTAATCCATGCTGCTGCTAAGTCGCTTCAGTCGTGTCCGACTCTGTGCAACCCCATAGACGGCAGTCCACCAGGCTCCCCCATCCCTGGGATTCTCCAGGCAAGAACACTGGAGTGGGTTGCCATTTCCTTCTCCAATGCATGAAGGTGAAAAGTGAAAGTGAAGTCTCTCAGTCGTGTCCTACTCCCAGAGACCCCATGGACTGCAGACTACCAGGCTCCTCCATCCATAGGATTTTCCAGGCAAGAGTACTGGAGTGGAGTGCCATTGCCTTCTCCTAACTAATCCATAGACAATACCAATAAACTAACCTGAGTTGAGCAATCAATCATCTAAGGAAGCTGCTTTATATAGCTCATTTTAAAACTGGTGAGTATGTACAGACTATACATACTCAAAGATAAAAATTCTCTTAAGAGTTATTTATTGAACCTTGAAAACATTTATGCTAAGTGAAAGAAGCCAGTCACAAAAAGACTATATATTGTACAATCTCATTGCATGAAATATCCATAATAGGCAAATCTATGGAGACAGAAAGAGATCTGTGGTTGCCTAGGTCTGGATTTGGGAGGAATGGGAGAGTATCCTGCCTCCATTGGAGCAGGACAGGGTGTGGGTGGTTTTGGGAAAGGTAATACAAATACTTTAAAACTCATGGTATTGATGGTCACACAACTCTGTAAATACATTAAAATCCATTGAATCATACATTTTAAATAAAATTGTATGATGTGTGAATTATATTTCAATAAAACTGTTACATAAAAGAGTTATTTCTATTCTCAATTACTATTTTAAATCTTTCTGTCCATGAAATTCCTTTTTACACTCTGTACTAAACGCCTTCAGTTTAGAATAATGCTCCATACAAATACATTTATCATTTCATTCTGTTCTATTTTAGGAAAGACAGAGACAAAATATAGATAAAAGAAAATATAAGAGGCTCTTATGGACTTTCACTTTTTATTTCAAAATATAATATATTTCATTCCATCTTTCATTTCATCTTTCAAAAAGGATTTATTTGAAAACCAGTTGGAACAGATAATCTCTGGAGCTTTCATCTCTTTCTGCCAAATCTAAAGAAAAATGTTTAATAAATGGGGAGATAAAATTGACTTTCATTATCATATTGGTAAAGGTAGCACGTTGTAGAGCTTGGGCAGATGAATAAAGGAAAGACACAGTATCTGGCTGAAGAGCATGCTGACTTTTCTTTGGAGACAAAGGCAGGAGAACTAAGTGAGGGAGAATATAAGTACCAGTATCAGCTTGCTCTGGGTCTGAGCCTGTTTTATGACATAACTACGAGCCTTGAAGAAAAATTACTCAAGCACTTTAGTTTCCTCAAGGGTAAAATAATTAAGACTTCATGGCAAATGAAAAATAGAGGTGAGGCTCCCCTCTCTTTTTCTTTGTATCATTCTCTTCAACTGTAGTAATTACATACATATCCAACTCTCTACCATAGAAGAGAACAGCAAAACTAAGTTCTGGACAGTTTAGTGCTTTGGGCCTCTCTATGGCCAGAGTAGGGATGGTCTTCCACGGTGACTCTGGGTAGAAAGTGGCACTGAGGTAGGTGTCAGTCATGATGCTGACAGAAAGCACAGAGGCAGGACTGGGAGCAGCATTGTTAGTCCTGATCCTAGAAAATTCATGGACGCATGACCTAAAATGTGGTCCACAGAGTTTTGATTATATTAATAATTAGGTATATTCAGAACAATCTCAGTGAACATCTTCTCTGATTAGGAATATGTTCCCCTAGATATAACTATCCCTACTCTAGTTAGTTTTTATGTAAATAACCACTTGGCATTCAATCTATTTAAAGGCAATATCACATCCATGTAATTCTAAAAATCCCCAAAATATATATAAATAGAAAATACAAACTTTGACAGAGAAGCAAAAGAATTTTAAGAATTCAGATATATAAACATTGAGGGTACTTCTTTTACTCGCGAAAAGTGAGACAAAATCAGAATGCATGCTTCCTATATTTTATATGGTTGAAGTAGAAATATTAACAATACCTTATAATAGGAGTGGTTGCAAGGCTACATGAAAAACATATCATGGAAAGAACATGCAGGTTAACAAGTAATACGTTAGGCACATTGTGGGGGGGTGGTGCACTTTTTCTTCTTACCTATTCAGTGCAAAGGCATAATGAAACTTCACATGGTGATGGGAGGCCAAATCAAACGTTGGAAGCTTTTCTAAAGTCTCTACCAGCTTCACAATAGAATCATAGTCCTTTCAAACAGGAGAAGAATAACATAGAATTAAATCTTTGGGAGAAAGTCTTGACAATGAAATGCCTTTGAACAACCAGATGCCTGAAACTAAGAAGAGTATTAAGAAGGAACTAGTACCTTAAAGAATCTAGAACCAAGAAGAAACTGTTTGTTCATTTGCTTGCCTGAATAAGGGTTTTCCATTATATAGATAAAACACTGGAAATACTGAATTACCATCTCTGACCTACAAAACAATGAACTCTCTAGCATGGTAATACTACATTTTCTCAGTACAGGTGGTTTACTGCTCCCTGGAGCTAGATTCCCGGTATACAGGGTGTTGTCAATTACTTTCAGGGAGATAATTTCCAAGATATCAAGAACATGGAGGAACCGATAGAACTTCTATTATAAGTAACAAAAATATTTGGTTTCAACATAAGAAGGCTCTCCAGTTATGGGATCTTAAGTGCCACACGTCTCCATGTATGTGAATCTCTGTTATCCACATGAAACTTTACTCGAGCCTGAATGGGTAGGAATAGGAAACCACAAGTCACTTAAATTTTACTGTAAAAATCCAACAGCATATCCCCAACTCAGAGATTTAATTATTCTTGTATGTGTTGTGTTAAGCTGCTTCAGTCATGTCCAACTCTTTGCTACCCTATGGACTATAGACTGCCAGGCTCCTCTGTCAATGGGATTCTCCAGGCAAGAATCCTGGAGTGAGTTGCCATTTCCTCCTCCAGGGAATCTTCCCGACCCAGGGATAGAACCCAAGTCTCTTATGTCTCCTGCACTGGCAGGTGGGTTTTCTACCATTAGCCCCATGATTCTTCTTAGTGTGATTTAAAAATTTTAAGACATCCCAATAAAATAATATGGCATATCTGTGTTTTACATTACTTATTTTTAAAGTTATTTTTATAATTAATCAATTGTACATTTCTCGCTTCTGGCTAGTTAGATCCAGCACTATCAATTCCAAGCAACACAATTCCAGGAGTAAGAGATATATCTGGAAAGCTCTAAAAATGTCTGTTTTTTGCGAAAACAAAGATTTCACTTAGTGACAGGCAGGTGTGCCTGAGGCTAGCAGAATACAACAGCTGTCTGTGGATTAGCCATGCATGCAAATTTTTCTTTATGTTCTTTTGGAGGAAGAAGGCAGCCCTTTACTATATAAGTCTTTCATAATCACTGATGGTTAACTTATATGAGTCTGTTTCATTTATCATAAAATCTCTGGATGGAAAGCTTAGGAGAGTCAATAAAAAATTACATGTAGTAACATGAGTGACTTAGTAGCTAAATGAAACTGGATATTAACACTCCCTTATTCCTCCAAAATGATACATAACCAAGACTTGATTTTGAGCATCTTCTCACCTGGATATCTCTATATGAAAGTAACAGATTTATGACAATATCTGCTGTCAAGACTTCAATATTATCCACTCGCTGTCGAATTCTTGCCAATTCAGCTGCCAATTCTTTGCCAGTATATAAGTTACGAGCTTTCCTGATATCGTTGAGTATAGACTCCCGGAAATACTGGCTGGTGGAAAAACACACATTTTTAAGAGTCGATACTAGAAAGTATTTCAATGAGAAGCAATAAGGAAATGAACGACACCTGCAGCATTCATACCTTTCAGATCACTAAGATGTACAGAATGAACACCTCATCTAGCTGGTATTATTAAAAAACTGGGGCATCCTAATACTTTACACTCTGCCTTGCTCCAGGAAGAATTAAAGGTAAAGATATTCCATGTTAATGAGTTGTCCAAGACCCTGCAGTATTCCAGTTAAGATGCTAAAACTTTATTTTTCATTTTACTGTCTTGAGTAGAAATTGTTCTAAATAAATTAGGTATGCCCACAATTTGAACATAATATAACATGTACCTTCTGATCCAGCATCATCATTTATCAGCATAAATGACTGCCCTTAACTAAAATATAATAGTGCTTTCAACAATTTTTAGAGAGTTCTTGTCCTTACACTAAAAGTCCCTGGACATTTATTCAGATAATGTTTCTGTACTTACATGGAATATATTTTTAGCTCTACCATTACTATAACACAGTTAACAGTCTTTCTTTTTTCTGATTTCAAGTTGTTCTCCTCTGAATAAAGTGGACAAAATTCAAAAGGTAGACTAAGGTGCATCTATTTTATCCACTTAAAGGATATTATATATATTTTTCCTGGTTCTTGACTGAGTATTATATGTAAGAAACATCTGATAAGGTGCACAAATACAGCAAGTCCCCTACATACGAATGAGTTCTATTACAAGAGCGTGTTCATAAGTTCAATTTGTTCGTTAAGTCCAACAAAGTTAGCCTAGGTACCCAACTAACACAATCGGTTGTATAGTACTGTACTTTAATAGATTTATGATACTTTTCACACAAATAATATGTAAAAAAAAAAACACAAAAAATAAGAAAACATTTTTAACCTTACAGTACAGTACATTAGTATAGTACAAGAGCTGGCATACAGAGACTGGCATCAAGTAAAGAGGTAAGAAGAGTTACTGACTGGAGGAGAGAGAGAGGTGGGAGATGGTAGAGCTGAAGGATTGTCAGCAGAGGAAATGGAGAGCAAGCTGCAAGGGACAACGTACGCCACGTGTGTAAACCAACCTGTGCTGGACTGGACATACGGACACACGTTCACATCTTTGAAAGTTCACAACTTGCAGGTTCGGATGTAGGGGACTTCCATCAACTAAGTACACGAACACTCCACTATCACTACCAAACGGCATTATTAAACTTTACCTGGAACTTGCTTGTGCCACCTTCAAAAGCTGAATGAAACGATCCACGAGAGGTAAGCAGATGGGTCCCAGAAGCAGCTCAAAGTTCGGCTGCATGAGCTCAGTCAAGCCCTTCATGAAGCTGCTGTCACAGCAGTAGACCTTGCTGTGCGGCGTTATCATGTAAGGGATAAATGTGTAGTTTCCAGTGCACATCTGCGGAGAGAGGAGGACAGGGGTGGCGAGCCGCCCTGCTGACCCCGCCCTAACGTCACCCCAGATCTGACTTTTAAATAATAAGCCTAAATGTGAAAGGAAATTAAAAAAAAAACTTCATTTCCTACTCATGATCTATGAAAATTTTCTCCAATTTCTTGAATTGTTTACTTCAAGTAATTCAGACTTACACATGATAAAAAAAAATATGGCATGGCACAGTTTCTATCAATCCCTTAAATATTTATTCACCATTCTCTTGGCTACAGCACTATGATATATGCTGTAGGTGAAGCAAGGTAGTTTAAAACACAGCCCTCAGCCTGCAGAAAACTTGTCAGAGACACAGCATAAATACATGGAAATGGTAAGAGCTAACATTTTAGGGCTGCCCATGTGACACCAAAGTGTGAGTGATGCCAGAATAAGCTGATCCCGTCCAGGCTGCTCGATCACAGTCATGGCTTTGTTAACATCTCAGTTACTAAATCTAGAGACCCTACATATTAAAAAGCAGAGACGTCACTTGGCCAACAAAGGTCCATATAGTCAAAGCTATGGTTTTTCCAGTAGTCATGTACCAATGTGAGAGTTGGACTATAGAAGAAGGCTGAGAGCCAAAGAATTGATGCTTTCGAACTGTGGTGCTGAAGAAGACTCAGGAGTCCCATGGACAGGAAGGAGATCAAACCAGTCAATCCTAAAGGATATCAACCCTGAATATTCATTGGAAGGAATGAAGCTGAAGCTCCTATCCTTTGGCCACCTGATGCGAAGAGCCAACTCATTGGAAAAGACCCTGATTCTGGGAAAGATTGAAGGCAGGAGGAAAAGGGGGTGACAGAGGATGAGATGGTTGGATGGTATCATCGACTCAATGGAGATGAGTTTGAGCAAACTCTGGGAGATAGTGAAGGACAGGGAAGCCTGGCGTGCTGCAGTCCATGAGGCCAAAAGAGTTAGATACAAACTTGCAGCTGAACAAGAGACCCTGAAGTTATCCTTGATGCTTCCATTTCCTCCACCTTCCACAAACTACCAACGTGCTGTCTATTCCACCTCCAAGATATATCTATTTGTTCACTTCACTCCATCTTCTCTGCTAGCACTGCAGACCATGCCACCAACATCCTGGCCTGAGCCACTGTAATTGGCTTTTACCTGGGCTCCCTGCTTCTCCTCTTACCTATCAATCTGTTTTTTACCCAGCTGTCAAAGGGCTCTTTCAATAACATATATCAGATGACTTCTCTCAGCTGCTCAAGTCCCCTCCCTTACTCCTGGGATGAAGATAAAATAGATCACTGTCACCTACAAGGGCTTAACTATCCAAACCCTGCCTCTCTCTCTAGCCTCAGCCTGTACCACTCTCCACTCACTCAGCATGACCTTCTGTCTGTTCCTGATGATGCCAAGTGAGGGTGCACCAGTGCAAACACAAGTGGAACTGGGAAGAACAAAGGAGATGTTGGACTGGATGCCCCTGAGGAAGCGAGCCTGACTGGAGCTTAGGGCTCAGGGAAGGGAAGTGAATACAAAATTAAGGATTTCAATCTCTGTTCAGGGCAGTGGGAAATCTGGAAGGATTCAGAGCAGGAAAGAAAACATAACTAAAGCTGTGCATTTTGACAGTCCAGGCAGAAAACAGAATGCACTGAAAGAGAAAGAAATGAGATTTAAGGAAATTAGGTGGGAAGCTACAAAGCAGGACCAGATCACAAAAGTGGATGCATGAACTTGACGTTAAGAAGAAAGAATCATCGAGACCAACCAACTGGTTACAGATATTGAAAGAGAGGAAGAAGAAGGCATTGAAGGCCACTCCATAGTGGTAAATGGGGTTCCTTAAAGGCGAATGGGATCCTTAAGAAAAATCAAGAACTCAGAAGCAGAACTAGACTTAATTATTAATATTTGTGAACAAATTGCCTTTGGGGGCATTTGTTATATATTAGGTAATGAATCATAAACAGGGCCTGACTTCTAGTTAAAATATGAGATGAACTTTAAGAGGGTGAGATCTGATTTGGTGAGTAGGGTGACATGGACACTTTTGAAAGGTTGGGATTTAAGGGGAACAGTACTTCTAAAGTGATAACGTCCATGAGTTCCAAGCCAAAGTGCAGACCTGGAAATTATTTGGTATGGCTGAGTCTGAGGAAATGAGAGAGACCTCTAAGAGAAAAAGCCAGAGAGAAAGAAAAAAAGCAGAGGGCTGAAAACTAGAATGAGATGGGGAGAAAACTCTATTTATCACTCTTCTAGGGAGTTCCAGGAGCCCCAGTTACATGTTCCATGTCAGCGGAATGGAGAACAATGAATGCATTGCTTCTCTTATCCTTTGAACTAAATGAATGAGAGTAAACATTTATTCATTATGTGCAGGTGCCAAGGAATGAATTTCGGTCATATGTTTACAACAGTCCACTAATGGAAGGGATCTTGTCTCGTCTCCATTGTACAGGTAAGGATTCAGGTAAGGCTTGGCAAGGTCACACAGCTGGGCTATGATGTGTCTAGGATGCCAATCCACGGACTCCTTTTCCAGAGGGCCTGCCATTATTGCCAGGGGGCTGAGCACCCTCCCGAGTGTCCTTGACTTGCTGGCACACCATCTCTTTGCTTCAGGCCACCTTGCACGGACCCCTGCATGAGCCAACTTACTGCCTCGTAGCAAACAGCTAAGAAGTACCAAATGTCCTTACAGCCCCCTTGATTATTTATGAACACGTTATTCTCTGAGGCACTTGTATCTCAAGTAATGAAGCAGAAACTGGACAAGACTTCAGTTAAAGTATGAGAAGAATCTCTAAAGGTTGCAATTTGATTTTTAAATCAAGCACATTAAGGTGTTCCTTTCACAAGTTTTCCTTCATGGAACAGTAATTGGAAGACTAGTCAGGAAGAGTAAAAATAAACATACCCTGCTTCTAAAATGTTACCAAGATCCCACAGCAGGTTCACCAAACTAATCCTTTTACCCAAGCCACTGTCGAAGCAGAAAAGAAAGGCAAGCATATCAAGAGATGGCTTTTCAAATCTTCTAGAGCTTAAACTTTTGAGTGAATTGTAAAAGAGCAACAGAATCAAATACTCCTATTTTTGAAAATCATTTTGACTCAAAACTACCAAAGAGAAGGCTCCAAATCTTCTAAGTCACAAAGTAAGGACAAACAGGTGAGAAGCCAATAAACCAGAAAAGCGCTATTGGAATTTTGGAATATTATTCCTCTACTGCTGGATAAAGTTCTGTACCTTCAGAAGCCTTAATATCATGTGTATTTATGTATAAGATAAGAACTAGAACACATTATTACTGAAAGACTGGGCATTGAGAAATAACATATCTGTATAAAACATTCTGAGAGAGGAAGAGTATCAGATGTCTCAGTGTGTATTGAGCAGTAGGTGGGTAAAGAGAGAAAGATGAGAGTCATGCAAATAGCAGAGAAAATCGGATTCCAACTATCTTCAAACCCCATGGGATGAGGTTTCAGAATCCTTGAAGGTATTCAGCATGCTGAAGCTTTCCCAAGTTCCTGGTCTCAATGTACTTTTTGGAATCTCTTCTCTAAGGCAGTACTGTTTTTCAATGTCCCATTGTTGGTGACCAAAAAAAAAAAAAAGGTGGTGGGGGGAGAAGTAAGCAGCAAGAGGCACTTCTGGGCCTGAGCTAAGAGCCAACCTAGCAAGCCTGCAGTGGGGAGAAAGAATGTGGGGAGTGGCTGTGGATGGTGTGTTTTTTAAAAGGATACCAACTATTGAAAAAATCACCTTTTCAAAATGATGAACACTAATAATATGGGAACATTTATTTCCCAAGCTGGCTCACATAAAGTTTAGAAATACTATTACGGCAATTTCTATTTACAGATTGCTGCCAATCTTGAGTTTGAAATACCTAATAATCCAAAGCAAATAAAAAAGACTGTGATCAAGAACAGACACGTTAGGTGCAACAATTGTATTTTATTAATAAGATACTAATTCTAAAACAATTAAACCTGCTTCTTGAAGGAGAAAGACCACCTTTCCTTAAATTTCAAAACAATGAGGCATGGTCATAAAATAACCAGACTGGTCTCTTCAGCCCATACTTGTTTTCATGGTTATAAAAACACACAGCTCAAAATCTAGACGAATTCTCTCTGATTATCTCTACTGCTTTTGTTTTAAAAATAAAAATGCCAACTCTGTGTTTCAATTTTTAAAAGTCACATAAAGGTGAACATCAGTATGTGTGGAGCATGAATTAAACTTCTGGAAAGATATGCCCTAAGCCGCCAAACATATTGAAATATATGCCCAAAATACTCAACTTTTGAGAGGGACTTAGCACTGGAAACACAGCAGCGTACTTGAGTCAATAGATGACTTGTTCATAATGTGTAATATTGGGTCAACTTACAAACCTGCTTCCCCACATGTACAAACTATCACTGGGCATGATCAGTTCTTCTCTGCCATTCAGGTAAATGCTACCTCCTCTGAAAAACCTTCCACGACCACTTGAGGGATAGGCTACCCACTCTTTGAGACACTGCCTTACGTTAATTTGTAATTTGTTTGTTTGCTTAATTGCTTGCCCATCCCCCCAGCAACACTCTGGCATGTCTCAGTTGTCTCCTGGGACAATTATGAATGAGCTGTCTCCACTTTCAGCCTCCATAGTGAGTGTCTTGCAGCACCAAACCCAAAACCTGGCACACAGTTCATGTTCCATCAATATTTGCTTCATAAAATCTGTTACACTGAATTGATGCGTGAAGCAATCCTTGTTCTTTTCCTGCTGAGATGTGAAGGATAAGTTTATCACGGCAACATTATTCATGCTGCAATGAGTCCCTGACCTGAACTCTTAAATTTCTTCAATCTTAATTTCTTCAATTTCTGATCTAAGGGAAATTTACCCATTGTACTTTTAATCTTATCATCATAAATGGAATCATGTACAGATTTTTATGCAGTATGTTATTTCCACTCTACGTTTCAGAAATACATTAAGGTTTTAAATACTGGCTTACTTTCCAAAATGAAAACACAACCATTGCCATAACCATGCTAATTCCAAAATATAATTATTCTTCATACATTTAAAACTTCTTAAATTTATCTTTATCACTCTTTAATTTTTAATTCTCTGTGGAGGGTAAGAACTTTGTAGTGTGCTTTCAAAGGTCTTAAAGTGTGGTCCTTAAGACTTAGGAACTTAAGTCGATCTCAATGTAAAGACAGAGATATGTAGACATATTTCCATATGTGTGTGCATGTATATATATGTATTGACACATTTATAATTTATATATATAGTATACATATAGATATATAGTATATTTATACATAGAGATATCTGTATACCTGTATATATAGATATGCACATACACAAACATATGTGTGTGTATCAGTGCATTTATATATATATGTTGCTTTAGTAACACTCATAATTATACAAAATTGAATATACTATGTAGTTTTTGTTCTAAATATAATTATATATAGAAAAAAATAGGCATCAGTGTCATCTCCCACTAGTATAAATAAGTTTCACTACAAAGGGATACTTAAGTAAAATAGCCATATTTATATTGATGTGTCAGAAGCTTTAAAAGGAAGATACAGAAATTAATAATTTGTGGAAATAGAAAATATACCAGCAATTAGCTGATAAAAAAGAAAAGATAAATACGTTTATGGAAGGATTAATTAAGTAAAATACTCACAGTATTCTTCTGGCAAATGATCTCCTGAAAAAAGAGAAAAGAGAAGAGTAAAGCAAAAGTTAATACAAAATTAATCAATTAAACTAATTAACTGAAATAGTCTATGTGGTAAAATTTATATTAACAATTTTATTATTTATCACTAGCAATCAGAGAAGGCAATGGCACCCCACTCCAGTACTCTTGCCTGGAAAATCCCATGGATGGAGGAGCCTGGTAGGCTGCAGTCCATGGGGTCGCTAAGAGTCGGACACAACTGAGCAACTTCACTTTCACTTTTCAGTTTCATGCATTGGAGAAGGAAATGGCAACCCACTCCAGTGTTCTTGCCTGGGGAATCCCAGGGACAGGGGAGCCTGGTGGGCTGCCGTCTATGGGGTCCCAAGTCGGACATGACTGAAGTGACTTAGCAGCAATTAGAAATTCAGAATGTGAAGAAAAAAAGGTATCAACTAAATTCCTGCATCTGAGTTTACAGTCTGATGAAGGGGACTGCTGCTGCCGCTGCTGCTGCTAGGTCACTTTAGTCGTGTCCGACTCTGGGCGACCCCAGAGACGGCAGCCCACCAGGCTCCCCCGGCCCTGGGATTCTCCAGGCAACAACACTGGAGTGGGTTGCCATTTCCTTCTCCAATGCATGAAAGTGAAAAGTGAAAGTGAAGTTGCTCAGTCGCGTACAACTCTCAGTGGCCCCGTGGACTGCAGCCTACCAGGCTACTCCATCCATGGATTGTCCAGGCAAGAGTACTGGAGTGGGGTGCCATTGCCTTCTCCAGATGAAGGGGACAGGAGTGCACAAAAGTATCAACTATGGTTTTAGGAAAACAGCATAAACATGAAAAATCCAAAACCCGAATCTGAAAACCATTTCTGCAGAGTATGTATGCGCAGAATTATCTTATCAGCTACAATCTTTGGGGAAAGAGATTAAAATGAGTTAGCTTTCTCAAAGCACAATCTCAATCATGCCCTGAGAAGGAACCTAGCAGCATGCTTGGAGTAAAACTAGAAATAAAGGGTACTGGCTACTGGTCGGGGGGCAAAGTCATATGTAGACAATAAGGACATCTGACAATAACTAGTCATAAATGTTATGTATTGTTCCGTAAGAAGTGAAATATGACAAATACATTGCAGGTTGTGCCCCTATCTTCTAGATTATGAGAAATAAACGCCATCATGGGAATAATGTGGCTATATCATACCTGGCACATAGAAAGCTCTCGATAAAGCCAGCTATTATTATTCCTAGACTTCAAGATGACTAGAGACATGGAAGAGAAAATCTAGAAGAGTCTGTGGAATAAAAGCTTCACTGAGGTTGGGGAACCATGATTTAGAAAAGGGAAATGGGACTGTGTTTTAGAAAAGATGGCATGTGTGTTGCCAGGGAAACAGGAAATGTGAGGCATTTTTGGAGTCTACAGCATGGTCCATCTGGCTAAGACCAGAAGCAGAACCAACCCAGGCGAGGTAAGAGAGGAGCAGAGGAGTGATGCTGGCTGTCATTCATCCCAGGAGACTGGCTGTTATTCATCCCAGGATCGACGTGGGGAACCTAGGAGGGCTTTAGCTTGGAGCAGTAGGTAAGATTTCTGAATGATTAAGGGTAACAGATGAGTAAACAAAAAGAGGAAAGGACTGTGCAGGGTAACTGTGAGACCCATAAAGATGTATATAAAATACTAAAAGAGACTGTTCAATACTCACAATCTTGCTGGCGAAAAAAAGAACACATACACATGTAAAAAGAAACATTATAAGCCTGGTCACACAAACATGTATGCAACCTGTCCTACATCCAAAGAGCGATACAACAGTAAGAGCTGGGGTTTCTGGGGAAAAGAAGATGTCCCTAGGGACTGAAAAAAGGCTGAAGATCAGCAGAGAAGGTGGAATTCAAGAGGACAGTCACATCTTCCAAAGACAAAGCAGGGAGGTAGGAATCCAGGCTAGGGAACTAGGAATGCAAAGGCCCGTTTAGGAAACAATAAATATTATTCCTGGGGCTAAAGAAGACAGCTCATTTTGAGAAGTATAGAAGAGAGAAATAAAAGGGTTTCCTTTTATTATTGAAAAGATCTTGAATTCAATCATTAGGCTAAAACAGAAAGTTCATTTTGGCACATACTGATAGTAATATAAAGTTATTTGGGGCCTAATTGAAGAAAGCCTTGAATGCCAAAATAAAGTACTCTGTTGTGTGGGCACCTGGGCATATGAGAGTAAAAGTGTTGTTTAAGGTGAGTGACAGACATATAAAAGTCTCTGCACACACTGGGACATTGTTTGTAAAAGCAAAGTTTGGGAACAACACAAATGTTCTATCAACTAGAAACTGGCCGACTAAACTATGGTTCCTCGACACGATGGAATACAATGCAGCTGAACAAAAGACAAGAAAGTTCTCTATATGGAAAGATCTCCAAGATACACTGCCTAGTGAACAAAAGCAAAGTACAGAATGGTTGCTGCCCTTTGTTTCTACTTATGTGTATAAAAGGGAGAAAAATAAAATCCTAATTTGTCTGCTTCTAAAATCTCTCTGGAAGGATATACAAGAAACCAATAACAGTGGCTGCCAATGAGAGGGGATCCGACTGCCTGGAGGACAAGGATGAGAGGATGACTTTTCAATAATATATCTTTTTGCACTTATAAATGTTTATATTGGGTGAATGCATTACCCAAGAAAGACAAGTAATTAAAAGGTAAACCTTGTAAAAGTTTTAAAAATATGAATTACCATGGTGGTATTTAGTATTGGGTGGGAAAAAGCATTCAGGTAGTTATTGCCAAAGTCGAGGAATGTCTGGACTCTGGACTTGGACAATGGTAGTGCCCTGGGGGATGGAAATCAAGAGACGGATGAGTGATGATGTAGAGGAAAGCTGAAAGTGTCTTTTCCCACAGTGTTTCACAGGTAGTTAATGCATCTCTCCACCTTCTCTGCTATACGCGCGTGCATGCGTGCACACACACACACACACACACGGTTCATGAAAAACACAAAGCCAGGATAGTCTAGCTATCCTGGCTCAGACAGTCACAAAGCTAGGAATATAGTATGCAGAGTTTTCCGAACTTGATTTATGGAGCATCTCTCCAGAGTAGCAAACCACACTCTTTCCTAGATCAGCATAGCCTTCTCTCACCCCTCTATGCAAAAAGAAAGAAAAACAACACTCTTCTCTTAATCCTGTACCACACAGCATCCTCTGCATACTGCATAGGAAACCCTCTTCTCTCTTGACTGCCTTCAATGACACCTAACCCCCTAACAGAAGCAGCTGATGTCCTTATTTTTGCCCTCATGACTCCTCATACCGACCTCTATGACCACACTGGATGTACCACACTGCAATTACCGCTTCATACACTTCTCCCAATCCTACATCATGAGTTCCTGGGGTGCAAGAGCCATGTTTAGTTCATATTTGTATCCCCACTGATTGCCTAGCAGATTGCAGGGCATATAGTTGATGCGCAATAAAAGAATGAATACATTAACTAGTTTGTGACTGTAAAAAATACTGGACTCTGAATTAGGATAGATAGGTGTTAAGTCTTGGCTCTGCTCCTGACTGGCCGTGTGTCATCTCACCTCTCTCTAATGTAACACACTAAGAACTGGATAGAGGGATCGTTGGCCCCTTCCGGCGCTATATCCTATCACTTACTTTTGGCAAAGGCCTATCTAAGTCAGCATCATTCTTGTGCCACTGGAAGGAGCGATGTCCTTATGCCCAGCACAGGAGTTACTTGACCATGATTTCTGTTTGGTGCATCAGGCACAGAGATGGAGGTGGTGATGAAGGGAGCTGTGATGAGGGCTGAATGAGCTGAAGGCTCCCATCTGGTTGTCGCCAAAGGAAATAACCACAGTGGTTACTGGCCTACAGCCAGTACGTTATGTCTTCTTGAAGAATTGCTTATTGAAGTAATAACTCTCTTACATGTCTTCTTTGCTTCCATTTCAGGTAATGCGTGCATCATAAAAAATTCTAAAACTATATTCAATCAACCTTATAGCCGTCCTACTGAATTCTTATTAACTGCTTGCTCATTTTGATAGAAGCTAAATGGGTACAAATGGTTCTCTTGAAGAAGAATTTACTCACAGCTTACAAAAGGAGGTATCAACTTTAAAGAAAGAAAGGTACTATTTGTGCATTTTAACTCAGTACAAATAAATAGCAAACAAGACCTGAAAACGTATCTAACTACTGAGGTGGAATAGTGAATGTTTGCATGTGTGTGTGCTCAGTTGCTTCAGTCGTGTCCAACTTTTTGTGATCCCATGGACTATAGCCCACCAGGCCCCTCTTCCGTGGGATTCTCCAGACAAGAATATGGGAGTGGGTTGCCAGATCCTCCTCCAGGGGATCTTCCTGACCCAGGGATCAAACTCTCATCTCCTGCATTTCCTGCACTACAGGTGGATTCTTTACTGCTGAGCCACCGGGGAAGCCCCAGTGAATATTTAATTTGTGCTAAATCCATTGAAGAGGAATAAAAAGGAGAAAGGGGAATAAATTTAACAGGCAACTGCAATACTTCACATCACTCAGTGGAAATGTCTTATCTGCAGAGCCTAAAAAATGAAAAATAAAAACCAACATAAACTCCAGTTCTTTAACAGTGAAATGTTTCTGAAGATGCATCACCCCACTGCAACTTCGTTCTTGCCTAAAGTCTTTCAGTTCAGTTCAGTTAACTGCTCAGTCATATCTGACTCTTTGAGACCCCATGAATTGCAGCACTTCAGGACTCCCTGTTGGAGAAGGCAATGGCACCCCACTCCAGTACTCTTGCCTGGAAAATCCCATGGACAGAGGAGCCTGGTAGGCTGCAGTCCATGGGGTCGCTAAGAGTCGGACACGACTGAGCGACTTCACTTTGACTTTTCACTTTCATGCATTGGAGAAGGAAATGGCAACCCACTCGAGTATTCTTGCCTAGAGAATCCCAGGGATGGGGGAGCCTGGTGGGCTGCCATCTCTGGGGTCGCCCAGAGTCGGACACGACTGAAGCGACTTAGCAGCAGCAGCAGCAGCAGCAGCAGCAGCAGCAGGCCTCCCTGTCCATCACCAACTCCCGGAGTTCACTCAAACTCACGTCCATTGAGTCGGTGATGCCATCCAGCCATCTCATCCTCTGTCATCCCCTTTTCCTCCTGCCCCCAATCTCTCCCAGCATCAGAGTCTTTTCTGATGAGTCAACTCTTCACATGAGGTGGCCAAAGTATTGGAGTTTCAGCTTTAGCATCATTCCTTCCAAAGAACACCCAGGGCTGATCTCCTTTAGAATGGACTGATTGGATCTCCTTGCAGTCCAAGGGACTCTCAAGAGTCTTCTCCAACACCACAGTTCAAAAGCATCAATTCTTTGGTGCTCAGCTTTCTTCACAGTCCAACTCTCACATCCACACACAACTACTGGAAAACCATAGCCTTGACTAGACGGACCTTTGTTGGCAAAGTGATGTCTCTGTTTTTGAATATGCTATCTAGGTTGGTCATAACTTTCCTGCCAAGGAGTAAGCCTAAAGTCTTTAGGGGACCTTTAATCAGTGTACTCTCTGGCTGTACCAAAACATCCTCAAATGTTTTCTCCAGGACGCTTTGATAACCAACCCAGGAAGCAAGGCCAACGAGACAATCTAGCCAGATAATCTAGCATAGGTCTCAATCCAAAGGAAGACAAAGACAACTTTTGAGAGCTACTTGGGACAACGTAACATTGTAGAGGTCATCATAAGGATAAATAAATGTGCAGAGTCTCCAAAATTGGAAAGTTTCTCTGTCTAACATTTAAGTAATTACAGCCAGGGGAAGGAAGTGGGAACAGCTGGTGTGAGGTTGCCAAACCAAATGGACACAGGGTGGAAGAAACAGAGTTAGCAACCAGGATCTTCTTCCTGAAAGAAAAGAAAGGCACAAGCTGGTGGTTTTTGGCTAGCAAAAAAGACCAGTGACCTTCAAGGTCTTCTCTTCTGAGATCTCTTTCTGTCCCAATGGAATGTGGCAAGTTTTCCACTAAAGTTGGGGAAAAAAGGAATCTTTCTTGTACTCCCCAGCTCCATCTTATTACCTAATTTCAATGCCTCAAAGCTAAACAAAGATATGTCATATGGGCTGCGGTGAACACCATGAGCCTCACTGAGAAGATGGGGCTCATATTTACCCTCTACATGCTGAGTCGGCTTAGGAAGAACACTCCAACACAGGTGTCACAAAACTGGTTCATCTTTAAAGTCGGGGAACCAAGCACACTTGTGTTTATATGCTTACATAAAAGCTCAAGTTAAAAAAAAAACTCAGTCTAACAAAAAACTGGAAAATCATATTTTTAACAGACATATGAAATCTGTGGACAGACATGTAGGAAAATATACCTGATGACAAATCCAAGAATATGGGGCTTGTCTTGCTCTGATGCTTAACTGTGTGTGTGACTCTAAATCATCTCTGTGGATTTAGTTCTCATGTGTGAAGAAAGTATTCCATCTGCTCAATCTGCATGGTAACGACACTTCCCATCTCACTGGGTCATGTTTAAAGACCAAATGAAATAAATTTATGAGAGACCTTTAAGCATTTAAAGTCGTATGCAACATGAGGTATTAATACTATCAAAGCAGACAACCCCAACTCAATTCCTATGTTATCGAATACAGAGGCATCTTACACCTGCGTTGTTTATGATCCTGGGAAGGAACATATCGGGATTATGGAGAAGACATATGAGCAACTGTTAATAAAAAAAAACCTGTACCCAAAATCAGGTTTAATGATACCCAAACTTGAAAATAATCCTAAAAGAAATTCTAGACTTTCTTCTCCTCCTCTATTAATTTTGTTTCATGTTAAAAAATATATCTTAGTGGGAAAACCCTACTGCAAGTTGATACGTATCTTTAAACAGGTGTAAGATGCTGAAAAGTTATGTTTTATACATACAGTGCTTGAAAGAGCTTCTTAACACAAACTTCTTTTAATATGCTGTTATTATTATAATCAACTTCCTCTTCTTTGTCACCATCGCTTCTTTCAGCAAGGCTTCAGTTCAGTTCAGTTCAGTCGCTCAGTCGTGTCCGACTCTTTGTGACCCCATAAATCACAGCACACCAGGCCTCCCTTTCCATCACAAACTCCCAGAGTTCACTCAGACTCAAGTCCATCGAGTCAGCGATGCCATCCAGCCATCTCATCCTCTGGCGTCCCCTTCTCCTCCTGCCCTCAATCCCTCCCAGCATCAGGGTCTTTTCCAATGAGTCAACTCCTCACATGAGGTGGCCAAAGTACTGGAGTTTCAGCTTCAGCATCATTCTCTCCAAAGAAATCCCAGGGCTGATCTCCTTCAGAATGGACTGGTTGGTTCTTCTTGCAGTCCAAGGGACTCTCAAGAGTCTTCTCCAACACCACAGTTCAAAAGCATCAATTCTTTGGCGCTCAGCCTTCTTCACAGTCCAACTCTCACATCCATACATGACCACTGGAAAAACCATAGCCTTGACTAGACGGACCTTTGTTGGCAAAGTAATGTCTCTGCTTTTCAATATGCTATCTAGGTTGGTCATAACTTTCCTTCCAAGGAGTAAGCGTCTTTTAATTTCATGGCTGCAGTCACCATCTGCAGTGATTTTGGAGCCCAGAAAAATAAAGTCTGACACTGTTTCCACTGTTTCTCCATCTATTTCCCATGAAGTGGTGGGACCGGATGCCATGATCTTCGTTTTCTGAATGTTGAGCTTTAGGCCAGCATTTTCACTCTCCACTTTCACTTTCATCAAGAGGCTTTTTAGTTCCTCTTCACTTTCTGCCATAAGGGTGGTGTCATCTGCATATCTGAGGTTATTGATATTTCTCCAGGCAATCTTGATTCCAGCTTGTGTTTCTTCCAGTCCAGCGTTTCTCATGATGTACTCTGCATAGAAGTTAAATAAACAGGGTGACAATATACAGCCTTGACGTACTCCTTTTCCTATTTGGAACCAGTCTGTTGTTCCAAGTACAGTTCTTTTTTTTTTTTCCAAGTACAGTTCTAACTGTTGCTTCCTGACCTGCATACAAATTTCTCAAGAGGCAGGTCAGATGGTCTGGTATTCCCATCTCTTCCAGAATTTTCCACAGTTTATTGTGATCCACACAGTCAAAGGCTTTGGCATAGTCAATAAAGCAGAAATAGATGTTTTTCTGGAACTCTCTTGCTTTTTCGATGATCCAGCGGATGTTGGCAATTTGATCTCTGGTTCCTCTGCCTTTTCTAAAACCAGCTTGAACATCAGGAAGTTCACGGTTCATGTATTGCTGAAGTCTGGCTTGGAGAATTTTGAGCATCACTTAACTAGCATGTGAGATGAGTGCAATTGTGTGGTAGTTTGAGCATTCTTTGGCATTGCCTTTCTTTGGGATTGAAATGAAAACTGACCTTTTCCAGTCCTGTGGCCACTGCTGAGTTTTCCAAATTTGCTGGCATATTGAGTGCAGCACTTTCACAGCATCATCTTTCAGGCTTAATTAGACCTTATTATTCAAGTACAGGTATTTCTTTTTTAAAAAACTGTATTATTGAAAAGTTACAGATATAATGAATTCTAGCATGGTAAATTATACTTTACACATAGATTTTAGTAAAACTTTCAAGGATGCATTTTTAAAGGACTCAAATAGGATGGTGGATTGCAGTGCCACAAAGATTAACTTCCAGAGAAAGAAGCACTTATTTATAATGAACAAACAGGTCTAGAATTCAGCTGGGTGGGAGGTGGGAGGCTTTCAGACTCACACCCTCTGTGTGCAGAGGTATTCCTTCTTGCTTTTTAAGGTATTCAAATTCATAAGCCTGTGATGAAAATCTCTACAAATGAAGAGAACACACTCAGAGATGTGATGACATTCTCCATTCACTGCGTAGCATAGATTTCCTTCTCCTTTGGATGAGATCGCAATAAGATGCTAGACACAATGAGATGAGGGAGGGTAAAGGAGGTTAGGAAGGAAAGCAAGGGCATCCTTTGTCCAGTATACACATAATTCCTTTGAAGATGTAATCTTGTTACCTGACATCAAAGAAAACTGGATTTTCCAGTCACAAGCCCTTTCATAAACCTCAGAGATACAACAACTGGAAATTTACTCCTGCTAAAGAAATCTTCATCTAGTTTGTCAGTTCAAGATCTTGAGAGAAAATCTTCATAAAGCAGTGCTCACAGGTATTTATTTATCTATTTCTCCCCAAAATTACTTCCCTTTCCCCCTACTTTGACATGGAATTACATAGCTCAGAGGAAAGTTAGATCATTTCTAAAATAAGTAAAATAAAAGAACTAGAACCTTTTTCTCTCAATAGAAAATATTTTTTCCAGGGAATATTAAGAAGGATATGTGATGATTATATTGGACAGAGGAGATACAGAGGGCCATGGTTTACAAATCAATGGCCAGTTATTAAGTTAGTAAGAGACTTAAGAAAATGTCCAGGAGCAGCACTGTTCCGTGAAGCACTGCCAATATTTCTGGTGCACCAATCGTTAGACTACTTTATAGGATCATATTCTCAAATGACTTTTTTTCCCTAACGTTTACCATCTACTTTGTACCACTAAGGTAAGTGCTACTTTAGAGTGCTGAAAAGAATGTAGTAAAAATTCATTATTAAACTAAGAAAATTATAAACCTTTGGGAAAATACAAATATTAATTTCATACTCAATTCAATCTAAAACTAAATTCATCTTAGTTCTTTATCTTGGTAAAAAAGGTAAAACTAAGAAAAGGAAGTAGTGGTGTAAGAGGAAAAAAAAGTTTTTTGAGTTTAAGAACACTCTAGAATCTGATCTAATTTGCCAAATACATGTGAAAATTCAACTTAAATTCAAGGTTGTTGTTTAGTCACCAAGTCGTGTCCGACTCTTTTGCCATCCCGTGAACTGTAGCCTGTCTGGCTCCTTGGTTCATGAGATTTCCCAGGCAAAAACACAGGAGTGGGTTAGCATTTCCTCCAGGAGCTCTTCCTGACCCAGGGATCGAACCTGAATCTCCTGCACTGTTGACAGATTCTTTACCACTGAGCCACCAGGGAAGCCCTAAGTTCAAGGTATTTATAACAAAATTCCTTCGATCTCCTCAACAAATTACTAGAAACTAGTATTGGGCTGGCCAGAAAGTTCATTCAGGCTTTCCCATAAGACAGTATGAAAAAACCTGAATGAACTTGCTGGCTAGCCCAATATAATCATCAAAATTCACAGCATTGATATCACTGCCTGGTCTTCTAAAAACTATAACCATTTGTTTCAAGTGGAAATGAATATTATCAGCAAAATGGACTCAATATCCAATTTCTCACATACAAACTCCAATGGAGATTGAGTCCCTCTGTACCTACAGATAAACATCATGGGTCTAAGTACCATGCAACTGTTTGATTGAGCAACTACGATTGTCCCCAAGGTTCATCCATGTAGTAGCATGTGGCAGAATTTCCTTCCTTTTTAAGGCTGAATATACCACATTTCATTTTATCCATTCATCTACTGATGGACATTCAGGCTCCTTCCATATTTGGCTATTTTAAGTAATGCTGTTATGAACACGGGTGCATAAATATCTCTTTGAGATCATGCTTTCAATGCTCTGAGATATATATATCCAAAGTGCAATTGCAGGGTCATATGAAAAAATTGCCATATTGTTAAAAATTGATGATTTTTAAAGGGGTAATTTAGTGATAATGTTACATATTTTGGTTTGTGCACCCACAGTTTCATGTTAGTCAGATCCCGATCTAGAAAATACTAGTTGCATTGAGGCAGAGGAAGAGTTTCAGCCACCAAATATGTAGGTAATATATTCAGTGAGATGACAAAGGATTAAGCCTGTGGATAGATTGCTGTAAAGAGCAGTTTATGAAACCAAATCCCACCTGGAAAGTGACATTTTAAGCAATGGTTACAGAGGAAAACACAACTAAATTTCTTGAATAAGGAATGATCTCACATAATCATTATGTTTCAACATAAGCTGTGTCACCACTAACTGGTATGCATATCAATCTCTAGACAGACATTTATTCTGCAATGGATAAAATGGGAATAAAGCCTATCTTAGTGCAGAAAGAATAATTCCAAATGCATGTGAGGCCTTCTAACCACAGTCAGAACATTAGAAAAAAATATTTGAAATTCAAATGACCAAAATATATTTAAGTTATCCTAAAGGATACATAGGGGCTTCCCTGGTGGCTCAGAGGTTAAAGCATCTGCCTCCAATGTGGGAAACCCAGGTTCAATCCCTGGGTTGGGAAGATCCCCTGGAGAAGGAAACGGCAACCCACTCCAGTACTCTTGCCTGGAGAATCCCATGGACAGAGGAGCCTGGTAAGCTACAGTCCATGGGGTCACAAAGAGTCGGACACGACTGAGAGACTTCAAAAGATACAGAAAGTAACAGACTATAACAATTTTTTTCATTAAAAACATTAGTTATGAAATATTTAAAGAATATCAAACTTAGTTTTACACTCCTTTAGCATAGCAAAGAAAACCACCAACACAAGAAAAAGGCAATCTAATAAATGGGAAAAGATAATTGCAAATATATCTAATAAGAGGTTAACATCCAAAATATGTAAAGAACACATACAACTCAATTTTTTAAAAATCAATTAAAAATGGACAGGAGATCTGAATAGACATTTTTAAAAAGAAGACATACACTTTTCAACAGGTATATAGAAGACGCTCAACATCACTAATTATCAGGCAAAGAAATCAAAACCACAATGAGATATCATCTCACATCTGTCAGAATGGCTATTATAAAAAGACAACGAACTGTTGTCAAGAATATGGAGAAAAGGGAACCCTCATGCATTGTTGGCAGGAATGTAAATTGGTGCAATTTCTGTGGAAACAGTATAAAGGTTCCTCAAAAAATTAAAAATAGAACTGTCATTTTGTTGTTGTTCAGTCATCCAGTAGTATCCGACTCTTCACGACCCCATGGACTGCAGCATGCCAGGCTTCTCTGTCCCTCACCATCTCCCAGAGTTTGCCCAAGTTCATGTTCGTTTCATCAGTAATACCGTCCAACCATCTCATCCTCTGATGCACTCCTCTCCTTCTGCTGTCAATGTTTCCCAGCATCAGGGACTTATCCAATGAGTCATCTGTTCGCATCAGATAACCAAAATATTGGAGCTTCAGCTTCAGCGTCAGTCCTTCCAGTGAATATTCAGGGTTGATCTCCCTTTAGATTGACTGGTTGGATCTCCTTGCTGTCCAAGGGACTTTCAGGAGTCTTCTCCAGCACCACAGTTTGAAGGCATCAATTCTGTGGTGTTCTGCCTTCTTTATAGTCCAGCTCTCACAACTGTATGTGACCACTGGGAAAACCATAGCCTTGACTATACGGACCTTTGTCATATACGATATGATCTAGCAAATGCACTTCTGAGTGTTTATTTAAAGAAAATGAAAACACTGACTTGAAGAGATATATGCACCCCATTCACTGCAGCATTGTTTACACTAGCCAAGACATATAAGCAACCTAGATGTCTATCAATAGATGAATAGATAAAGATGTGCTACATACACACACAAACACGCACACAGGAATACTACTCAGCCATAAAAAGAATGAAATCGTGCCGTTTGCAACAACATAAATGGAACCAGAGAATATTTATGTTGAGTGAAGCAGTCAGACAGATAAAGACAACCTCCATATGATGTCACTTATATGTAGAATTAACAAACAAAAGAGGCAAACAAAACAAAATGGAAATAGACTCATAGATACAGAGAACTATAGTTGCTAAAGGGGAGGGATCTGTGAAGATAAGGAAAATTGGTGGAGGGGATAAAGTGGTACAAGTTGCCAATTATAAAATAAGTAAGTCATGCGGATATAGTATATAGCATAGGGAATAACAGGAATAAAGTACTTTGGCCACCTGACGCAAGGAGTCAACTCATTGAAAAAGGCCCTGACGCTGGGAAAGACTGAGGGGAGGAGGAGAAGCGGGGGGACAGAGGATGAGATGGTTGGATGGCATCACCGACTCAGTGGATATGAGTTTGAGCAAACTCTGGAAGACAGTGAAGGCCAGGGAAGCCTGGCATGCTGCAGTCCATGGGGTCACAAACAGTAAGACACGACTTAGTGACTGAACAACAACACAGGAATAATATGGTCAATGACACTGTAATGTACTGTATACAGAGAGATGGTAGCTAGACTTGTGGTGATCATTACTATGTTATACACTTGAAATTAATACAATATTGTAAGTTGATTATACTTCAATTTAAAAAATTAACAAAATTTTTCACACACCCATGGATATAACCACCCAGACTTAGAAATGCAATGTATATATAGTTGAAGACTCCTTAATTCTATTCCACCTATCCTTCAGAGAAGTATTCATAATTTATTTATAATTCTCATATATACTTCTAACCTTTATTACATAAATGTATAAAGAGCATTGTCTTGCACGTGATTGCATTTTGTACAGATGGCATCATACTGTACTCATGCTTCTATACTTTGTTTTTTTCTCTTAACATTGCTTTTGAGATATACTAATAGTGGTACAGAAAGCTCTAGTAAATTCAATTTTAAGTGCTCTAAATATTCCATTAAATGACTAAACCAGAAAGTATTTATATTCATTCTTCTGTTGATAGATATTTACCAATTTCTGTGATGGGAGGATTACCACAAACAATGTTCACATAAGCTTTCTTGATTATATCACCTTATGCAAGCTAAAGACTTCTTTAAACAGAAATGATCTTTATTTTTCTCAAAAAATAAAAGAATCAGAACTTAACATTACAGATCAGTGCATTTTAAGAAAACTATCACAACTTACATATTTGAAAGAGTTAAATGAAAATGACAAACTGAGTAAGAAAATCTTTCCGTAACTTTCAAAAGTAAATTTAAAATGAAATTTTAGAGGATTTGATATGATTAATCTATTTTGAGTAATTTCCCTGTGTATCCAAACATGCCTTTATTTAAGATTTTTTATTACTTTATTTAAAAAATTTTTATGAGGCATAATTGACATATAGCATTATATTAGTTTCAGGTGGGCCATATAATGGTTTGATATTTGTATACACTGCAAAATAATCATTTCAATACATATAGTTAACATCTGTCACTACAGATACTTACAAAATTGTTTTATCTTATAAGAACTTTTAAGGGCTACTTTCAAAAAATATTTTTTAAAAGAGAAAGAGATTAGTTGAGACTACTAATCTGGGCAGAAGAAATATCAGTGGAACTATAAATATTCCATTAAATGACTATACCAGAAAGTATTCATATTCATTCTTCTGTTGATGGATATTTACCAATTTCTCTGGGGGAGGGATTATCACAAACAAAGTTAACATAAACTTTCTTCATTATATCTCCATATGCAAGCCAAAGATTTTTTTTTTAACAGCACACATCTAGAGACAGAACTGCTGACTCTTGGTGATAAACTCAGTTGATGTTATAAGCTATTGCCAAATTGATCTTCAAAAGGTAGTGCCAACATACTCTTCTACCAGCAATGCATACACTTCCCATACTTCACAGCCCTGCCATTGGTATAATAAGGGCTTTTAATTGTTGACTATCTGATAGTGTGAATGATATTTCCTTGTTTTGTTTTGCTTTGCTTTTATATGAAGCATTATTTAAAAGTGAGTGGGGAGTGACCTAGAGAAAAGAGAGGGAGCTAAATAAGGGAGAAGGAGAAGGAGTCAAGATTTATAGCTGAGAGGTGTTGTTATAAAGGAATTTCTTTTTGTTTTTGTCTTCATTTATTTTTTTTTCTTCATTTATTTTTTACCTTTCTATTTTATATTGGGGTACAGTTGATTAACAGTTGTGATAGTTTCAGGTGTGCAGCAAAGTGATTGAATTATACATATCTATTCTTTTTCTGCTCAATATTATGTAACAACTTAAACAGGAAAAGAATTAATAAAGGAATTTCTGATGGGAGGAGAAATGGTTCATTAAAACAACTTCGTCATTCTACACAACAGCCATTCATTTCTCCCAAGCTCTTTCTGATGACAGATGGATTCCATGCTATTTGTCCCACAGCCTGTCAGCCAATGGTTCCAGACCAACAGTCCCATTTACTGAGAGACCCCAAATAAAGATCTGATCATTTCTATAGTATACCAAATAAATCAGAAAACAATTGTTACAGCAGTTTCTGATTTTCAAACAAACGTAAATCTCAGCAGAGTCTCATTAATAGGCACATAAGATGTTTTCATGCTATCTATTTAAAGAAAATTGTGTTATTACTCTAAATAAGTTTTTTCCTATTTGCTAAGGAAAAAATATCTATCAACTTCCCTTTCTCAAAGGGGAATGATGATCTTCTTTCTGAAAAAAAAAAAATTTCATTCTTGCTACAGTGAGAGAGTACTTGTAATTTAAAACTGATACAAATTCTATTGCAAATATATGATCTGATTAGAGTCTAAATATCCTTTCATTTGCATACTGAGACATAGATTTTTAAGTACTTGTATGGTTCCTATCTATCAGGAGCTTAAACTTTAAAAAAAAAAAAAAAAACTTTCCTGTGATTTCTTCCTAAGAATTTGCTGCCAAAGAGAAACAGTTCTTTTCAACAAGAACAGTAGATGGAAATAAAACTGGTGCAGGTGTACTTTCTAGATGTCCAAAGAACCAATTTGAGTGAAGCTAGATATGCAACAAGAATAGCATTCTCATTCTGTCTTGCCCTGTGAAAACAGGGAGATACTTCATTTTTATTTCATTTACCTAATCCATATATAAATACATTATTTATAAATATCTCTTATTTTGCCAATTTCACAGCAGCTTTCCTTTCTGTTGCTAGATGGTGGGGATAAAAATTTCACTTATAACTACCTGCAACAGAAATAATTTTTAAAAATTAAACACACACACACAGACCTTCCTCAGCAGCAGAACCCAAGGAACCCAGGGCTCAGAGGAGGTTGTTAGACTGAAGGAAAACACTTTCTACCCTAGAATTTTGTACTTTGCAACCAGATACTTGGGCCAGGTACAAACTAAATAAGAAAATAACAAAAGCTTACATTTAATGGAAGGAGGAAGACAAAAGAAGGGATGGATGTTACATGAGACAACCCAGGACGTATGGCTGATGGGTTTTTCTAAATGAACGCACTTAAGAATGTCTGCTATCCTTCTTTTTTTCTCTCTCTCTTTTTTTAAAATTTTACTTTATTTTTAAACTTTACAATATTGTATTAGTTTTGCCAAATATCGAAATGAATCCGCCACAGGTATACATGTGTTCCCCATCCTGAACCCTCCTCCCACCTCCCTCCCCATACCATCCCTCTGGGTCATCCCAGTGCACCAGCCCCAAGCATCCAGTATTGTGCATCGAACCTGGACTGGCAACTCATTCCATATATGATATTATACGTATTTCAATGCCATTCTCCCAAATCATCCCACCCTCTCCCTCTCCCACAGAGTCCAAAAGACTGTTCTATACATCTGTGTCTCTTTTGCTATCTCATACACAGGGTTATTGTTACCATCTTTTTAAATTCCATATATATGTGTTAGTATACTGTATTGGTGTTTTTCTTTCTGGCTTACTTCACTCTGTATAATAGGCTCCAGTTTAATCCACCTCATTAGAACTGATTCAAATGTATTCTTTTTAATGGCTGAGTAATAGTCCATTGTGTATATGTACCACAGCTTTCTTATCCATTCATCTGTTGATGGACATCTAGGTTGCTTCCATGTCCTGGCTATTATAAACAGTGCTGCAATGAACATTGGGGTACACATGTCTCTTTCAATTCTGGTTTCCTCAGGATGTATGCCCAGCAAAGTATAACTTTCCAAAACTGGACCAGGAAGAAATAGAAAATCTTAACAGACCCATCACAAGCACGGAAATTGAAACTGTAATCAGAAATCTTCCAGCAAACAAAAGCCCAGGTCCAGACAGCTTCACAGCTGAATTCTACCAAAAATTTAGAGAAGAGCTAACACCTATCCTACTCAAACTCTTCCAGAAAATTGCAGAGGAAGGTAAACTTTCAAACTCATTCTATGAGGCCACCATCACCCTAATACCAAAACCTGACAAAGATCCCACAAAAAAAGAAAACTACAGGCCAATATCACTGATGAACATAGATGCAAAAATTCTTAACAAAATTCTAGCAATCAGAATCCAACAACACATTAAAAAGATCATACACCATGACCAAGTGGGCTTTATCCCAGGGATGCAAGGATTCTTCAATATCCGCAAATCAATCAATGTAATACACCACATTAACAAATTGAAAAATAAAAACCATATGATTATCTCAATAGATGCAGAGAAAGCCTTTGACAAAATTCAACATCCATTTATGATAAAAACTCTCCGGAAAGAAGGAATAGAAGGAACACACCTCAACATAATAAAAGCTATATATGACAAACCCACAGCAAACATTATCCTCAATGGTGAAAAATTGAAAGCATTTCCTCTAAAGTCAGGAACAAGACAAGGGTGCCCACTTTCACCATAACTATTCAACATAGTTTTGGAAGTTTTGGCCACAGCAATCAGAGCAGAAAAAGAAATAAAAGGAATCCAAATTGGAAAAGAAGAAGTAAAACTCTCACTATTTGCAGATGACATGATCCTGTACATAGAAAACCCTAAAGACTCCACCAGAAAACTACTAGAACTAATCAATGATTATAGTAAAGTTGCAGGATATAAAATCAACACACAGAAATCCCTTGCATTCCTATACGCTAATAATGAGAAAACAGAAAGAGAACTTAAGGAAACAATTCCATTCACCGTTGCAACGGAAAGAATAAAATACTTAGGAATATATTTACCTAAAGAAACTAAAGACCTATATACAGAAAACTATAAAACACTCGTGAAAGAAATCAAAAAGGACACTAATAGAGGGAGAAATATACCATGTTCACGGATTGGAAGAATCAATATAGTGAAAATGAGTATACTACCCAAAGCAATTTATAGAGTCAATGCAATCCCTATCAAGCTACCAACGGTATTCTTCACAGAGCTAGAACAAATAATTTACAATTTGTATGGAAATACAAAAAACCTCGAATAGCCAAAGCGATCTTGAGAAAGAAGAATGGAACTGGAGGAATCAACCTACCTGACTTCAGGCTCTACTACAAAGCCACAGTCATCAAGACAGTATGGTACTGGCACAAAGACAGAAATATAGATCAATGGAACAAAATAGAAAGCCCAGAGATAAATCCACGCACATATGGACACCTTATCTTTGACAAAGGAGGCAAGAATATACAATGGATTAAAGACAATCTCTTTAACAAGTGGTGCTGGGAAATCTGGTCAACCACTTGTAAAAGAATGAAACTAGACCACTTTCTAACACCATACACAAAAATAAACTCAAATGGATTAAAGATCTAAACGTAAGACCAGAAACTATAAAACTCCTAGAGGAGAACATAGGCAAAACACTCTCCGACATACATCACAGCAGGATCTTCTATGACCCACCTCCCAGAATATGAGAAATAAAAGCAAAAATAAACAAATGGGACCTAATTAACCTTAAAAGCTTCTGCACAACAAAGGAAACTATAAGCAAGGTGAAAAGACAGCCTTCAGAATGGGAGAAAATTATAGCAAATGAAGCAACTGACAAACAACTAATCTCAAAAATATATAAGCAACTTCTACAGCTCAATTCCAGAAAAATAAATGACCCAATCAAAAAATGGGCCAAAGAACTAAATAGACATTTCTGCAAAGAAGACATACAGATGGCTAACAAACACATGAAAAGATGCTCAACATCACTCATTATAAGAGAAATGCAAATCAAAACCACTATGAGGTACCATTTCACGCCAGTCAGAATGGCTGTGATCCAAAAGTCTACAAGCAATAAATGCTGGAGAGGGTGTGGAGAAAAGGGAACCCTCTTACACTGTTGGTGGGAATGCAAACTAGTACAGCCACTATGGAGAACAGTGTGGAGATTCCTTAAAAAACTGGAAATAGTCTGCTATCCTTCTAACCAGAAGTAATTGGAGTCAAGTTTAGTGGTCAAGGGGGCCAGACTTTGGACTCAGGCAGACCTGGACCCAAATTTTCTACATCACCTTGGGCAAATGATTGATGTCAGAATCTCAGTTTGCAATCCTATAATTTGGTGATGGTATATACACCTCAAAACTCAGGAGACACAGGTTCAATCCCTGGGTCGGGAAGATTCCCTGTAGGAGAGCATGGCAACCTACTCCAGTATTCTTGCCTGGAGAATCCCATGGACAGAGGAGCCTGGTGGGCTACAGTCCATAAGGTTGCACCAAGTCAGACACGATGAAGTGACTTAGTGCACACATGCATATACCTCAAAGTGATGTTTTAAGAATTAATCCGGTCCCATCACTTCATGGCTAATAGAAGGGGAAAAAGTGGAAGCAGTGACAGATTTTATTTTCTTGGGCTCCAAAATCACTGCAGATGGTGATTGCAACCATGAAATTAAAAGACGCTTGCTTGCTCCTTGGAAGGAAAGCTATGATAAACCTAGACAGCATATTAAAAAGCAAAGACATCACTTTGCTGACAAAGGTCCGTCTAGTCAAAGCTATGGTTTTCGAGTAGTCATTCATGTATGGATGTGAGAGTTGGACCACAAAGAAGGGTAAGCACCAAAGAACTGATGCTTTTGAATTTTGGTGCTGGAGAAGACTCCTAAGTCCCTTGGATAGCAAGGAAATCAAACTAGTCGATCCTAAAGGAAATCAATCCTGGGGGACTGATTCTAAAGATGAAACTCCAATACTTTGGCCACCTGATGAGAACTGACTCATTGGAAAAGACAGTGCTGTTGGGTAAGACTGAATGTAAAAGGAGAAGAGGGCAAAAGATGATGAGATGGTTGAATGTCATCACTGACTCAATGGACGTGAGTTTGAGCCAACTCTGGGAGATGGTAAAGGACAGGGAAGCCAGGCGTGCTGCAGTCCATGGGGTCACAAAAAATTGAATGTGACTTAGCAACTGAATAGCAATACAATAACAAAAGGGCTTAGTACCTAGCACATAGTAAGTGCTCAATAAAAAACAGCAATTATGTATTGTACACAAGAAATGAGCATATTTTAGATAGACAAGCCTCTTTAAAGAACTATTTTATTCAAATACCAATAACACTTTTATACAAAAGCTGGCTGAAAGCAATTAAATAAATCAGTTTATTTGTCCCACACAAAGTTCTGATAAGATTAGCTTTATCTCTTTCTCTCAAATGTAATTTTAAAAAATTTCCTTAGGAAAGAATGGGCATAAAATTAAATCACCAGATACCAGTAGGATAAGGATAAAAATACTGTAGAGTGAAAAATGTCCAACACAACACTGCCTGCTTAAAATGAATTTACTGCAAAGAAAATAGAACACAAAGAATAAAATAACCTCTTCATCAACTTGCTAATATAGGTTTCAGTTCAGTTCAGTTCAGTCACTCAATCATGTCCGACTCTTTGTAACCCCATGAATAGCAGCATGCCAGGCCTGTCCATCACCAACTCCCCAAGTTCACCCAAACCCATGTCCATTGAGTCAGTGATGCCATCCAACCTTCTCATCCTCTCTCATCCCCTTCTCCTCCTGCCCTCAATCTTTCCCAGCATCAGAGTCTTTTCCAATGAGTCAGCTCTTCACATCAGGTGGCCAAAGTATTGGAGTTTCAGCTTCAACATCAGTCCTTCCAATGAACACCCAGGACTGATCTCCTTTAGGATGGACTGGTTGATTTCCTTGCAGTCCAAGGGACTCTCAAGAGTCTTCTCCAACACCACAGTTCAAAAGCATCAATTCTTCGGCGCTCAGCTTTCTTTATAGACCAACTCTCACATCCATACATGACTACCGGAAAAACCATAGCCTTGACTAGATGGACCTTTGTTGGCAAAGTAATGTCTCTGCTTTTTAATATGCTGTCTAAGTTAGTCATAACTTTCCTTCCAAGGAGTAAGTGTCTTTTAATTTCATGGCTGCAATCACCATCTGCAGTGATTTTGGAGCCCCTAAAAATAAAGTCAGCCTCTGTTTCCCCATCTATTTGCCATGAAGTGATGGGACCAGATCCCATGATCTTCATTTTCTGAATGTTGAGCTTTAAGCCAACTTTTTCACTCTCCTTTTTCTCTTTCAAACAGTACTAAATCTCTTCATCAACCTGCTAATATTGGTTGCCAATACAGGTTGCAAAGAGTACTAAATCAAACTGTTTAATTACAAATGCATCATCATGAAATGTATGGTACATTAATTAAAGGGGTAAATCTGGGGTAAGATTAAGTTTTTGCTGTTGTTTAGTTGCTAGGTAGGGGTTTCCTTAAAGAATTGCTCCAGGTGAAAAACAGATTAGACAGACAGGAAAAATCTCTTACAACTATTTCAGAGTATTCTGGGAAGGAATATCCAATCAATCCCCAGCACAATGGCCTGGCATGCAGAAAAGGTATTTGCTAAATGACACTGCATATTTTGTAGAGAAAGCCATACAAGCTTTAGATCCTCAGATAAAAGCAAAACACGACTACATTTTTTCCTTGGGTTTGGGGTTAGAGATCTTCATATACCAATTCTGAAGTGATTAGAAGTATGGTTCTGGGTTTCAGGACTCCACATCCCAAGGTTGGGTTTTTTTGAATTAATTTTTATTGTATTTTACCAAGGTTGGCTTGGATTTGGGAACCTGAAGTGATAAATGAGAAAAAGCCACAAAGAGCTAGATGCAAGTTTCACAAAGGAAATGATTGATTATGAGGTTTGGCATGAGTTACATGATGAACTGTTAGATGCTTTTCAAAGAATCATACAGTGTAAAATCATTTGGCGTTGCAAAAGCATTTTAGGCAATCTTCTTGAACGGAGAAAATACCCTCCTATCATTAAGTTCCTCTCATGGAGAGAATGCCATGAGACATGTTGAATTTTGTAGACAAATATGGTACGTTTTTCTTCCTCCTCTTCTCACTTTAACTGAAATCATATCCCAGTGACAGAAGACGGCAATTTTCTGGTGATATAGAGTTTGTACTCAGAGAACTTTCAGTAGACAGCATACTTCTAGTAGGTGATAGGTGTGCCCAAGGAAACTCCCAGTGGTGACACAGCATGAGGGCTGACCACACATTAGGTACTCTCTTCTTTCTCCAGTGTGTTCAGTGACAACTTCCTGTTCACAACCATCTCCTCAGCTGCAATTCCAACTGGAGCTCAGAACTCAATACTAAGTTTTCCCACTAACTGTGTATCAGCAAATTTCCACACTGAATTACAGCTAAACCTCGCAATGTAACTAGTTACTGTTGCATAATTATTTGACTGACAATAACATCCTACCACAAACATATGCTACTTGACTGTTTTTTTTCTGGATGATGGAGAGGTATCCCTAAAACTCTGGGGCCTAAAGTAAATATTTAGTAAACAAGTAAAGTACCTTCAGCGACTGCAGAGAGTCTGAATTAGTATCACAGTAGAGGATGATGTTGTTGGCCATGCTGAAACTTTCTCTCACTCCAAGGTGGTAAAATAAGGATGGTTGTCGGAAGGCATCACTCATCTCCACCACGGCGATATCTGCAAACAGAAAACAAAGTCCCCCAAATGATGACACCTAAATAATGCTCAGTAAGCACTTTTTTGTTACAATAACTTAGTATTCAAAGAGGAAATGATAGGGATTTTCCCTCTTCATTTACCACTGAATTTTAAATTAGCAGTTCTATCGGAAGTGGTTTTACAAACTACAGCAAAACTGCATTTTTGCTTTTTTTTAAAAGAAAAGGATCATGTAATTACTGGAAACTAAGGAGAGTCTGCAATGGTGGAAAGTGGGGCTAATGCACTCTGTTAAATTTTAACACTGAAAACAAGCTAACTAACTTTCCAGAAGTAGATCCATGGGAAACAGCAGTTAAGTTATCAACGTAAAATGAAATTTTAAGAAGCAAACAGGTAAAATTATGAGTCCATCCAGAGCTGAATTTTATAACAAATATCTAGCAAGTCCTTAGCAAGTATAATCAAGAAAAAGAGGAAGCAAAGGTATAGAAATTATGACTAAGAGAGAGAATACAACTATAGATACAAGTTCTTCCAGACTTCACAGATGACTAACACCAAGGTAGCATTAACTTGGTACCAAAATTTGGCAGTGTCACAAAAATAAAATTCAGATTAGTTTCAAATTCATTTATATATACAGACAGAAACATGAAAGAAAAATGAGCAAAATGTACCAAGCACTATATACTATAAGAACACTAGATCATGGATTTAAAATTTATTTGGGGAATGCAAGGATGGCTCAGTGGAAAAAACTCATCAGTGTTCCCAAAGATTCCTTAGTACTTTATGTAAAATTTAGAATCCACTTTTCATTAAAAATAACTGCAAACTGAAAATATAAGGGCACATCTTTAAATTGAAAAATAATACGTATTTCATAACAGCTTTGTACTTTCATAGGTATTCCCATGAAAATCAGGAAAAAGACAAGGCTGTCTTTTTTCTTACTACCAGTACAGTATCTGAAAATCCTAACTGATGCAATAAGATTTAATGAAGTACAGACATATAATTCTATAAAATAATTATCATTACTTGCAGATGTTATGATTACCAACCAAAAAACCACAATAGAATAAATTAAACAACTATTATATGTATTAATACAATTTAACAAGATGTCAAGGTGCAAAATTATGAAAATCAACAGCTTCCTTTAAAATCATAATAAGCTTCTGGAAAATATAATAAACAGATCCTACTCAAAATAAAAATATTAGCATACAACAAATTTAACAAGTGATACTAATTTGTTTAAAATATGTGCAATATGTGATAGGTGAAAGGTTAATATCTTTATTGTTATCTCTTATCTCTTTATCAGTTCAGTTTAGTTGAGTTGCTCAGTTGTGTACAACTCTTTGTGACCCCATGGACTGCAGCACACCAGGCTTCCCTGTCCATCAACAACTCCTGGAGTTCACCCAAACTCGTCTCTATTGAGTCAGTGATGCCATCCAACCATCTCATCCTCTGTTGTCCCCTTCTCCCACCTTCAATCCCTCCCAGCAGCAGGGTCTTTTCAAATGAGTCAGCTCTTCACATCAGGTGGCCAAAGTATTGGAGTTTCAGCTTCAACATCAGTCCTTCCAATGAACACTCAGGACTGATCTCCTTTAGAATGGGCTGGTTGGATTTCCTTGCAGTCCAAGGGACTCTCAAGAGTCTTCTCCAACACCACAGTTCAAAAGCATCAGTTTATCTCTTATTGGTCAATTTAAACCAAATAAGCAACCATAAAACATTACATTATAGAAAATTAGGCTGTGGACATAGGCAGGTAAAATCACAAAAGTGTAACTAAAATGGCAACATCACATATCAGATCAGATCAGATCAGTTGCTCAGTCGTGTCCGACTCTGCGACCCCATGAATCACAGCACGCCAGGCCTCCCTGTCCATCACCAACTCCTGGAGTTCACTCAGACTCATGTCCATCGAGTCAGCGATGCCATCCAGCCATCTCATCCTCTGTCATCCCCTTCTCCTCTTGCCCCCAATTCCTCCCAGCATCAGAATCTTTTCCAATGAGTCAACTCTTCACATGAGGTGGACAAAGTACTGGAGTTTCAGCTTTAGCATCATTCCTTCCAAAGAAATCCCAGGGCTGATCTTCAGAATGGGCTGGTTAGATCTCCTTGCAGTCCAAGGGACTCTCAAGAGTCTTCTCCAACACCACAGTTCAAAAGCATCAATTCTTCGGCACTCAGCCTTCTTCACAGTTCAACTCTCACATCCATACATGACCACAGGAAAAACCATAGCCTTGACTAGATGAACCTTTGTTGGCAAAGTAATGTCTCTGCTTTTGAATATGCTATCTAGGTTGGACATAACTTTCCTTCCAAGGAGTAAGCGTCTTTTAATTTCATGACTGCAGTCACCATCTGCAGTGATTTTGGAGCCCCAAAAAAGAAAGTCTGACACTGTTTCCACTGTTTCCCCATCTATTTCCCATGAAGTGACGGGACCGGATGCCATGATCTTCGTTTTCTGAATGTTGAGCTTTAAGCCAACTTTTTCACTCTCCACTTTCACCTTCAAGAGGCTTTTTAGTTCCTCTTTACTTTCTGCCATAAGGATGGTGTCATCTGCATATCTGAGGTTATTGATATTTCTCCAGGCAATCTTGATTCCAGCTTGTGTTTCTTCCAGTCCAGCGTTTCTCATGATGTACTCTGCATAGAAGTTAAATAAACAGGGTGACAATATACAGCCTTGATGTACTCCTTTTCCTATTTGGAACCAGTCTGTTGTTCCAAGTACAGTTCTAACTGTTGCTTCCTGACCTGTATATAGGTTTCTCAAGAGGCAGGTCAGGTGGTCTGGTATTCCCATCTCTTCCAGAATTTCCCACAGTTTATTGTGATCCACACAGTCAAAGGCTTTAGCATAGTCAATAAAGCAGAAATAGATGTTTTTCTGGAACTCTCTTGCTTTTTCGATGATCCAGCAGATGTTGGCAATTTGATCTCTGGTTCCTCTGCCTTTTCTAAAACCAGCTTGAACATCAGGAAGTTCATGGTTCACATATTGCTGAAGCCTGGCTCGGAGAATTTTAAGCATCACATACAATTTTAAACATCACATATAAAACTATTCTATATCTCACTCCTAATAAATGATCACTAAACCAATACAAAGTTTTTTTTCCTATCAAGGGGCCAAAGATATTTCAAAATACCCAATGAAGATGCAGAGAAATGGTATTCTTACATGCTATGGGGAAGTGTTAACTCTTTAGGAGATCTTGAGTCCTTAAAATTATGCATATTCTTTGACTCAATAATTCCATTCCTAAGAATTTATCCTGAGAAAATTCCTATACATGTGGCAGATTTACTTGTAAGTATATCCACTGAAATATTATTTTTGCAGTAACATTGGAAAAATGCCTAAATATACATTATTAGAAAAATGACCACAAATACACACACACACACACACTATATTTAGGAAAAAAGTAAAATATATACATTATAATGTATAGCATACACATTAAAACGTAATGTATACATTATCATCAATTTATTATTATATATATTCTATATGTATAGATGTACATGAATAAAAAAGTTTTGGAAAGTTGTACAGCAAAATGTAAACTGTGATAACAACTGTGTAATGGAATTATGACTTATCTTTTCCTCTTTATGCCTTCTATATCTTATACAATTTCTTTTATGAACACTGATTACTTTTGTAATTTAGGAACCCACCAAAATATAAAAAGAACATTGAAGACCTGCATGCAATCAAAGTGCAACCCTTTTATAAAAGGAACACAGACCCTCAAGAGGTTGTTTGATTCAGCTGGCCTTATCTAATGAATATGAAATTAGAGTCTACATTCTGTGAAGGAGAAATAAATCAGATCAAATGAAAGCTAAAGACCCAGAAGATTTAGTGAGGTTATAAAAGGGGAGGGCAAGTCAAAGGAGCTTCAAAAGATACTTTTCAAGGCTAGCCATGACTTCAAGGCTCTCTAATAGAACTAGAGAGTTTTCTTCTGGGGTCCTTAACATTTCTACAACAAAAATCAACACATGAAAAAAATGAGTCACTGCACCCCACCCACGTGGCCCATCTGCCTCAGGCACCCACTCGGCTTCCTCCTCCCACAGATGCCAGCCACTCACAGTCAGCCACACAGCGTTAAAATCAAGAGACAGCATACAGTATGGCTGAGAGAAACGAAATAAAACAGCTGCTGATGAGAAAACAAATGAGCGATAGCAAAGAAAAATACTAAGTAGTGACAATAGGGGGGGAAATGAGTTCTTTCTAGAGAACTGATTCGTGGAATTGTTGCTAAAATAAAGTAGAAATGCTGCAGAAGGCTTTTAGATTAAGAGAGAAATGAGACACATAAAATAAATGGTACAAGTAGACTAAAATACATTCATTAGATCTGAACATGGAAACAGGAACAGACCCCTGTGGGATGCAATATACAACATTAAAAATGTTTATTTGTGTAGGAATTTTAAAATACCATAAGACAGTATGATAACAGAGGAAGGCATTCTTCCTACTTCAAATTCAGTCAAGTGATTTGTTCTAATGTATTTGTATTTTTTTCTGAATATATTTTAAAAATTTCCATAGCATAATATTCACTCTTTCATCTTCTTTGATAACATGTTCAAAGCACGTGCCTTCCCCCCCTTTTTATTGTTGAGCTTGTTTTCTTAATGTGAGTTTTGTCTGTTTTTATATTGATATTTTTCCTTTGTCAGATATGTGATTCACAAATACTTTCTCCCTGTTTGCGATCTGCCTTTTCATTCTGTTAAGTGTCTTTAGGAGAGATGGAAATTTTAACTTTAAGCCCAATTTACCGATTTTTTCTACTGTGGATTGTGCTTTAGGTGTGGTATCTGAAAAAAATCTTTGCCTAACCCAAGTCACAAAAGTTTTCTCTTATGATTTTTATTGAAAGTGCTATACCTTTTATACCTTACATTGAAGCTTACGATCCATTTTGATTTTTTCTTCCAAAAATTTTTGGATGGTCTATTCTATTCCATTGATCTATGTATTTACTTTTTGCGAATACAGATGTTTCTCAACTTACAATGAGGTTATGTCCAGAAAAACCCATTGTAAGTTGAAAATACTGTAAATTTAAATACATTTAATACACTTAACCTACCAAACATCATAGTTTAGCCCAGCCTGCCTTCAATGTGCTCAGAACACTTATACTAGCCTATAGTTGGGCAAAATCATCTAATGCAAAGCCTATTTTATATTAAAGTGCTGAATATCTCATATAACTTATCAAATAGCGTACCGAAAGTGAAAATGGAATGCTGTATGGGTGCAGAATGGTTGTAAGTGTATCGGTTGTTTCTCCTCCTGATTGCCTGGCTGACTGAGAGCTTTGGTTCTCTGCCCAGCATCACAACTGAGAATGTATCACTAAGCTGGGAAAAGATCATAATTCAAAATTCAAAGTATGGGTTCTACTGAATGGGTATCATTTTTGCACCATCAAAGTAAAAAAAAAAATCATAAACTGCACCATTGTAAGTCGGGGACCGTCTGTGCTATATACACTGTTTTGTCTGTGGTAGCTTCACAGAAGGTACTAGAATCAAGCAGTGTGAGTTCTCCCACTCTTCTGTTTTCAAAATTGTTGTAGCTATTTTAGTTCTTCTATTTTCTTTCCTATATAGATTTTACAATCAACTGGTAGTTAAAAGCTATCCACTGATAGCTAAAAAAATTTCTCCCAGAATTCTGACTAGGATTATGATGACGACAGGGCTTCCCAGGTGGCGCAAGTGGTAAAGAACCTGCCTGACAATGCAGGAGACATAAGAGACTTGGGTTGGGAAGATCCCCTGGAGTGGGCATGGCAACCTGCACCAGTATTCTTGTCTGGAGAACCCCATGGACACAGGAGCCTGTGGGCTACAGTCCATAGGGTTGCAAAGACTCAGACAGAACTGAAGAGACTGAGCATCCACTCATGATGACTATGGATCATTTCGGAGAGATCTAACATCTTAACAATACTGAGTGTTTCAATGCATGCCTAGGCATACCTCTCTACTTACTTAAGTCTTTGATTTTGTTCATCAATATTTTGTAATTTTCAATATACAGTTCCTATACATACTTTGTTAAATTATACCTAAATGTTTCATTTGGGGGTACTATCATAGCTGTACTCTTTTTAAAATTTCAAATCCCAATTTTTCATTGTAGTATATAAAACAATAGTAGATTTTTGTATACTGACCTTGTATCCTGAGACTTTACTAAATTAACTTATTAGTTCAAGAAGCATTTGGGGGGGGGAGGCGCATGTGTTTTGGCATTTTCTACATGGACCATTATATCATCTATAACCAGAAATGGCTTTACTTCTTCCTTTCCAATCTGTATGTCTTTCATGGTTTTTGTTTTCTTGTTAGTTGTTTTTTGTTTTGCCTTATTATACTGGCTATGCCTTCCAGTTACACAGCATTTTTTACACAATAATATTTCATTATCTAATTAAAGAACATAGCTTATTATGACCTTCTGACTCTGATCCATATCTTCTCAAAAGTAATAAAATAAACAGGTGAAAATTATCTTCCTCATGAAACCATCCTAAGACATGCTAAGAATGCACAAGATGATATAATTATAACAAACTACACAAACACCTTGCTGTTGTTCAGTCACTAAGTCATACCCGACTCTTTGCAACCCCATGGACTCTTTGAACCCCTGGCAGCACGCCAGGATTCCCTGTCTTTCAGTATCTCCTGGAGTTTGCTCAAATTCATGTGCATTCAGTCAACACTGCCATCCACCCATCTCATCCTCTGTTGTCCCCTTCTCTTCCTGCCTTCAATCTTTCCCAGCATCAGGATCTTTTCCAATGAGTCAGCTCTCCGCATCAGGTGACCAAAATAACAAACACTTGCTATGCTATGTTATGCTAAGTCACTTCAGTCGTGTCCGACTCTGTGTGACCCCATAGACGGCAGCCACCAGGCTCCCCCGTCCCTGGGATTCTCCAGGCAAGAACACCGGAGTGGGTTGCCATTTCCTTCTCCAATGTATGAAAGTGAAAAATGCAAGTGAAGTCACTCAGTCGTGTCCAACTCTTCTCGACCCCATGGACTGCAGCCTACCAGGCTCCTCCATCCATGGGATTTTCCAGGCAAAAGTACTGGAGTGGGGTGCCATTGCCTTCTCCGAATAAACACTTGATACTCTACAATTCTTGAGACCCACTTATATGAGGTACAATTTATCCATTTTATTTTACAAACATGTATTTAGTAAGTACACGTGTCAGACATCATATGCTTTTCAAGTACTAAATTACTTAATCTTCATAATCTCCCTTTTGTGGTAGGTAATGTTATTGTTTCAGGACACTGAGGTAGAGAAGATAAAAACAATCGGCCCCAAATCAGTCTGAAAATGCTAGCATCACGATTCAAAACCAAGCAATCTGGCTGGAAAATCCATGCCCTTAATTCTTAAATGAGCCACATGCTACATTTATGGGATATGGAAGTTCCAAAGATCAGGACATGAATGGAAAGCAAAACTAGATCTGGAGACTGATACATATACTCTTGTAGTATATTTCATGAGTAAATGCACTTAATAATTGTCTAATTGAGTTTCTATGGTAATATTGTGAGTAAAACTGCCACATTTCACATTTCAAAATTTAAGGCCAAGTCAGTCATTTAAAAATGTGCCTCTTACAACTTTACATGAGGTATAGTTTCTTTCCTTGTTCCAATTCAATTAATGCTAAATGGAGCATCTAATTAGGTTTGCCAGGAGTTTATTAAAGCATAATAAATTTCTAGGACAATCACACAAAACTGTTGTGCCTAATTGCATTTCAGTCAGCAAATGGCAGTGGTTCATGGTCTTTGTTACTTTTTTTATTCAATTTTTCCATGATAATACCATATCTGTTAGTTAAATATCTCACAAGAGCTGCCTCTGCTTGTAAAACGCAGCACTGAAGGAAAGACATTAATGTTTACTTTTTATCTATTCAGTTTTTTTCCTTGACCTCAGGATGACTGATGAAAAAGCAAGAGCCCAGTAGTGATTCAGCTTATTCTATAGTCTACAAGGTGCTCTAACATTCCATAATCACTGGAAACTTCCCAAGTTATCACACAGAACTACCCATCCAGTCAGGATGGGTTAATGCCTGCAATGATCCATTAATTCCAATTTAATTAAACAAACATCCTGAGTATCTATTATATAAAAGTTTCCTCGGTGGGATGGATGACAGACATCTATGTGGGTGAGGCATTAGCTGTTAATGCAGTCAGAAAGTGGAGTGCATAGGAAAAACTGCAGCCCGGGCACATCAAAGGCATTATGGAGGAAGCCAAGGAAACGAAGGGTACCGGGCTTGGTTGAGAAGTTCAGAAAATCAAAACAGAAAACTAAGTAGAGGACTTCCCTGGTGGTTCAACGGCTAAAACTCCATTCTCTCAATGCAGGGGGACAGGGTTCGATCCCTGGTCAAAGAACTAGATCCCATGTGACACAACTAAGAGTTAATGTGCCACAACTAAACAATCTCACATGCCAAAACTAAGACCTGGCACAGCTAAAACAGAAAACACCAACATCAATCCCAGTAGGATCCTCAGTGGGTGAACCAAGAGAGAGTCTCTAAAGAGCAGACACTAACCCCCAAATGATCATCCCTTCCTAATTCTTCAGGGACCCATCATCTGCATTCCATAGATTTTTCTTTCATGAATGAATAAGGGCTACCTGCAAGTGATCTACAACATGAAAATTACTAAAATGTTACTCAGAGCCTAAAGGTAGTGCCCCAGTAGAGTCTCCTGAAGGTTCTAAGTTAGTCTTCTAAAGTCTGGTAGGGATACAATGTTGAGAGATTGCAAAACTCCGTCTGCACAACTGAAACTGTTGAGATTTTCAGGTAGGATAGAAGAATAATCCATCATCATTGTTGTTTTGAATGGGTCATGGTTTGGAAATTCCTGTTATAAATTACTACACATTTAGTTTCATCAGCATCCTTTTATTTTCTTGTATGGTGCTTGGTTAACTCTACAGTGTATAATGATACATATCTGTATCAACAATAGATTTTGGCCCACAATTTCCTCATCCCTAAACTACAATAAATATATGTATAGTGATTCAAACATGAATCATTCATATATTGCTCAAGCAAATGTATACATAATCTCCCCACTCCAGCACTAATTTGCTTATTTGGTTATTATACTGAGGTATCGCGGGTTTTTTGAACCTGAAAAGTGAAGCCCGCAAAGTAAGTGACCTGAGGGACATTGTGCACTTCTAGAGGGTGATCTTTCAAAAATACTGAGAATCATGGCACCTACCAAAGGAAGGGCAGGAAGGGTGGGAGGGGGCGGGGAGAGGAAAAGGGAGAAGCCTGCAGAGGAAGAAAGAAACAGCAGAGAAAGGGAGGAAGGAGGAGAAGAGAAACAGGAAAAGAAGGAGGGAGCAGAACCAAACCAAATTGGTGGTATAAGAACTAAAGCCCCCTTACCCAGGCAATGGCTGCTAGAGTTCAGTTCATGATGGGCCAGCTTCAGAGAACGTGAGGGGGAAAAGCACACATCTGCAGACTGGCGGGACCTGGAATCACAGCTCTCTGTTAGGAGGAGATGCTGCCTCAGAAAAGCACACCACAGACCTGAAAGCTGGAAGGGAAGCCTCCTCATCTCCCATGGCCTTGAGAGGAGTCATGAATATGCAAAACGCAAGTAAGCTGAGTCGTGATTTCCAGTGTCTGCATCCTAATTAGGTTTCTGGCTGGATAACATTAGACACCTTAAATTCTCCAAGCTTTGGTGTCCTTAACTGTAAATTGAGGATAATAACACAGGTATTTACCACACAAAGCTGTTGTGTGGGTTATGTGTACACCAGGCACAGGGAACTCTTAATACACGGCCATTATATGGAGCCACTATAGGAATCGTTCATCGGAAGCCCTTTGAGCAATTTATCATAAAAATGTTTTTGAAGACAATGTGAATAGATAACTCAATACCAGCTGGTGAAACTTCAGGTAAATAATTACTCATAGAAATGATGTTGAAATCAAATTATGAGGCATAGAAAGTCAACATAAGGAACGTTGACTTGATTTTTATAATCAATGGTGATCCATCCATGTCCATGAGTTTTGAGAAGTGGTGCAGCAGGATCAAAGTTCGTAAGGATAAACCTAGAATTTTTAGATGGATGAGTATCAAAAGAGACTAGAAGGTGGGAGACAAGTTAAGGAGTCATTCAAGGGACAGTGTACCCCCAAACTGATGTAGAGAGAACACGGTGGGCAATCATGGTGGAAGGGAAGCTTTTGAGATTTGGTGGACGCAGGATAATCAAAGAAAGAATTAAAAGTGATTCTGTTTCAAACTTGAATGGTTAAGACTGATGACTTGTCATTAACACGACAAATGACAAGGGGAAGAGCCACTTTTTTGGCAGTAACTTATCTTTAAACTGGAACAGACTAAACTCTGTGTTTGTATGTGTGTGTGTGTGTGTAATTGATAGCTGTCATTTTATATCTAAGCACTAAGATCAGAATCAGACTGAGAGATTTCAAGAGTCAGAATGATGAGGGATAGTTAAAGTAGAACTGTAGATGAGATTGTCAACTTAGTACAGAACGAAATGACAAGGCATCTTCGACTCAGGAAATCCATTCCTCATTATATACCCAACAGAAACACAAATCGATGTTCACCAAAAGGTCCATAATCAATATTCATAACAGCAGTATTGGTAAACCATCAACAGTAGAAAAAATAATGTGTGCTCTATATAGACAATGAATACTATACAGCAATGACAATTTAAAAATCTATAACCACATATGACAACATGGATGAACCTCACGGATTGTTAGAAGAAAGAATCCATATACAAAAGAGATAGGTTTATTCTTCTTGATGCGGTTCATATTAGGTTCACAAACGTGATAATTCAAAATAGTGAATTCTTTGGTAGGGGCAAAGGCTGAAAAGGGACTCTGGGGGTCTGCTGGAGAGCTGATAAGAGTCTCCTTCTTGATCTAAGTCTTGTTTACTCAGGCATGTTCACTTTGGTCAATGATTTTATCAAGAATGTCCAAAGAGGCCGTCTATGGGGTCGCACAGAGTCGGACACGACTGAGGCGACTTAGCAGCAGCAGTAGCAGCAGCGATCTTAACAAATTACCACAAACTCCATCCCTTAAGAACAACAGAAATTTATTCTTTCACATTTCTGGAGGCTGAAAGTTCAAACTCAAAGCGTCAGCAGAACCAGAGTCAGGCTTCCTTGGAAGCTCCAGGGCAGAAAGTGTTTCTTGCCTCTTTCACAATCCAACATTTTTGCGCATTCCTTGCCTTGTGCTACGTGTGCCTGTGGTGCCGAATTGCCCTCGCTTCTCTCCCTCATGAGAGCCTGTGTGATGGCATTCATGGCCTATCCACATGATCCAGGGTCATCTCATCTCAAAACCCTTCATCACATCTGCAATCAAATTTTCCAAATAAAGCAGTATTCACCAGTTTCATTTCGACACAGATGTTGGAGCGTAGGGGTGAGGTCATTTTTCAGCCCACCACAAGAATTATAAAGAAGCCACAGGATGAGAAAGGTGAGAGGTGAGTACAGCAGAACTAAAGGCGCTGAGTAAGAGCTGAGGAAATGGTGGGAATGAGTACAGACATTCTCCAGCAAGGAAGAGGATTAACACTCACGAAGGTCTACAGGAGGGATTTTTACACTCAATAAGGAAACCTAGACATCAAACAACAACTGAAGGGGATCTGAAAGCTAAAGGTGTTTAGTTTTAGGATGGTGCACTTAAACATTAGTAGAAAGGTTAAGATTTTAAAGAGGGGAGCTAATTAGTGGAGACTGCCTTTATATTCTTGGTTAAGACAGATGGGAGGGGATCAAAGATGAAAGGGAAAAGTCAGCTTTGGAAAAAAGGAGGGATAACTTTAAAAACAAGAAAAAGGGAAGTGATACAAAACAAAGACTGAGAAATGATAAAGTAGAAGGAAGAGTACTGTGATCTTCCAATTTAGGTGATAGCCCTTTTAGGATAGAGCCAGGGTGCTGGTGGCCAATAGAGAAGACAGACCATCCAGGGACAGCAAGAACAAGCCTGCACCCCGTGGACAGCTCGAGTAACGTGCCTGAATGCAGCGCTACCTCTGCTCTCCAAAGTCAGGACGCCAGTACATTTCTTTTTTGGGAGGAATTTTTGTCACTTGTGATACTAAGAATGCTATTACAGCTAAGGAGCAGGATGTGAACCCAAGCATCATAAGAACCAAAAAATTCTATTTCTTTGCTTACTATCTACTGCCTAAAATGTAGTAAAGGAGTATTGGATGAAAAGAGGGACGCCAAAGAATAGAGCTCAGTTTGAATCTGCTTACTGTGCATGTGTGTGTGCACAGTCCAACTCTGCTACCCTGTGGACTGTAGCCCATCAGGCTCCTCCGTCCATGGGATTCTCCTGCAAGAATACTGGAGAGGGTTGCCCTGCCCTCCTCCAGGGGATTCCTGACCCAGGAATCAAACTCAGGTCTCCTGCATTGCAGGCAGATTCTTTACCATCAGAACCATCAGGGAAGCCCTCTGCTCACTAGCTAGAGACAAAAACCTTAACCAGACATTAAAATCTCAATCTTACAAATGCATATTCTTGGTCACAAGGAAGACTGGCCTAATGAAGAATCCTTCCTTCCTATTAAAGAGGAATTTCAAACACACAATATTTTGATGGTGGTTTGGTAATTGTTACTAAGTCATTTGTCATGTGCTCAGTCAGTTGTGTCCAATTCCTTTGCAACTGCATGGACTGTAGCCAGCCAGCCTGCTCTGTCCATGGGATTTTCCCAGCAAGAATATGGGAGTGGGTTGCCATTTCCTTCTCCAGGGGATCGTCCCCACCCAGGGATCAAACCTATACCTACTGCATCCCCTGCACTGGCAGGTGGATTCTTTACCACTAAGCCACCTGGAAAGGAAGTGTTACTAAGGCAGCCTGTAAGGACTCTAACCCCATTCAGTCTTGAAGTGAATCTTTCACTATCAGTGCACAGACCAAGGAACGTGGATAAGTCACAGTTTTTATCTTTGATGAGTGGCAAATACTTTATCAAATGATACTTCCTGCTCACAAGTATGTCAATTCCCTACATAATTTTGCTTATTAAGTTAAGTGAAAGTCACTCAGTTGTGTCCGACTCTTTGCAACACCATGGACTATACAGTTCATGGAATTCTCCAGGCCAGAATACTGGAGTGGTTAGCCGTTCCCTTCTCCAAGGGATCTTTCCAACCCAGGGATCAAACCCAGGTTTCCTGCATTGCAGGTGGATTCTTTACCAGCTGAGCCACTAGGGAAGCCCAATTTATTAAAGAAATACAAATAGGTCCTACATCAAAAAGTATTAACTCTCCAAGTTAAAAAAGGGTCTAGTTTATAAGTTAAAAATTTATTTTTTAATGTTACAGCAATAACAATAGAGTTGGCCAATGATCCATAAAGAGTATGCTATATAAGAAGAGCATGAGTCAAAATTAAATCTAAGGTTATTGATGTGACAGGCCTTATGGCATCTTATAAGCAGAAATGGAAAATGAGGCTGCTTTGATGGTTAAAATGTCTATGTCACCACTGAAAACTATTTTTCTCCTTGAAATTATTCTATTTCCTGAAGCTATATTGGGTTTAAGGGTCTATAATCACAAATTTAGATCTCTGTAAACTCATTGTAGGTACTAAATTTCAGTCCTGAAGTAATCCATCTGTTTTCATTACAGGCTGAAAAGAGCTATTCAGAAAAATGTGAAAAGCCTTTTTTAGAGTTTAGTTTTTATGGTGGTTTCAGTACATGCCATTTTTTTAGGTCTCTCATATTTAATTTTAATTAAATCTTCATAGCTGTCTGCATTTATGCTTCAGTGAAGTTCCCAAGCACACAGCATTGCCCTCTGTCACTCTGAGACTCCTTGCCCATCAGATTAATTGGCACTGGCATTAAGTTGTGTAACTTTACAAGAGTCCACTTACGATCATTTTTGAAAAAAATCTGATTGTTCCTCACAGATATGCATCCTGAGTGACATCCTCTTCCTAATTATTTTATACCTTTATGACTTTTTCACACAGAGACAAGAGACAATGGCCAAAGAACACCTGAACATTATCTTACATGGTTCTAAAGCAAAAATGACTGTGGCGATGTCATTCTCATTTGAGGCTGTTCTGATTCAGAGGAGGTTTGTCTCACTCTGTGGAGGGCAATACCTGTAGGATATGTGTGCTGATCTACATAAACAACAATAGTGACTGAAGCAGTGCAACGCAGGGATGCAATCAACAGAATTCAGACTATGGAAAATTCTACAGGGAAAATGACCTGGTTTCCTCAACAGAAACATTACAGGAGGTGAGGCAGAGTGATGGAGGGAAAAATTAGATATTAAAAGAGACTTAAGGGATATTATTCATTGCAACATGGGGACCTTATTTGGATTCTAACTAAAATGAATCTTAAAAAAATCACGACACATAGGAGACAATTTGACAACTGACAGGATAATTGATGATATTAAGAAATTATTTTAGGTGTGATAAGGGCCTCTGGTAGGAGCATGGTAATTTAATCCTATATTGCAAAAAGAAAAAAGAAAGTTAACTGCTAATGTATGCATTTTCTTTTATTACATATGTATTCATATGTATTTTTACATATGCATTTTACATATGTATTCATTATATATTTTTACATATGTACTTTTAAATATGTGTTTTTATATATATGTACATACATATATATGTGCACTGATAATATGAATTCATACATATTTTTACATATGTATTTTTTTCTTTTTTTAACAAATATGTGAAAAAGTGTTAGTCGCTAAGTCATGTCTGACTCTTTGCGACCTGATGGACTATAGCCCACCAGGCTCCTCTAGTCCAAGGAATTCTCCAGCTAAGAATACTGAAGATCCCCTGGAGAAGGAAATGGCAACCCACCCCAGTACTCTTGCCTGGAAAATCCCATGGAAGGAAGAGCCTGGTAGGCTATAGCCCACGGGGTCGCAAAGAGTCGGACATGACTGAGTGACTTCACTTTCACTTTTGTAAGTACATACATATATGCATTGACATATGTATTCATATATATTTTTACATATGTATTTTCCTCTTCTTTTAACAAATATGTGAAAAAATGTTAGTCATTAAGTCATGTCCGACTCTGAGACCCCATGAACTGTAGCCCACCAGGCTTCTCTGTCCACAGAATTCTCCAGGTAAGAATACTGGAGTGGGTTGCCACTCCCTTCTCCAGGGAATCGTCCCAACCTGGGGATCGAACTCCAGTCTCCTGCACTGCAGACAGATTCTTTATTTTCTGGACCCCCCAGGGAAGCCCATCAGAGAGTGTTATTCCTCAGCAATAAGAAATTTAATTGCAATCAATAAATACTGTACTGTTCCTGCTGTAGAAAGAACATAGGCAGTAAGATGAAAACAGCTCAGCTTACACAGCACTTGTTTGGCAGAAGTAGTGACTCAGCCCAGTAAGCTGGCCAGTTTGAGAAGGTTTTTCCTTCTTGCATATAAAGCTATCGTGTCTTGTACTCATAAACCCAACTGGATCTAAGAAAACTGGGTGAGTGCCCAGGAGCTCCACAGGGCTCCAGATTCTTAAAGTGCACACAAATGGAAATCTCCCTGAATCAGGATTCTTCTAGAATGTCTCTAAATGATGTCAAACTGTTGCTTTCTTTGTACACTGTCAAAGTCACTCCCAACACCTAATGAGGAATCAGCATCTAGTCAAAATGTGCACTATTTCAATTCAAATTTACTTTGTTCTTCCTCTAAGAGTGTCTAATTGTCTTCACACAACAGATGTGTAAATAAGATACTGCCAGTAATGATTTCACTCTGCAGCTTACATGCCGACATTCCATTACAGTACATACAACAATTCATTTTGGGTTTTCTTTAAAACAATTTACTAGAGAGAAGGAGCAGAGTTGAAACTATTCATTGTTAAATAACCCTTTTATTGCTGTCAGATTAGGTGGTTGACCTTAACTGACTGTCATGAAATAGTCTGGGTCCTTTTTTTTCCCTTCTCACTAAGGCTAAGACAGAGGATGAGATGGTTGGATGGCATCATTGACTCAATGGACATGAGTTGGAACAAACTCTGGGAGATAGTGAAGGAAGAGAAGCCTGGTGTGCTGCAGTCCATGGGGTTGCAAAGAGTCAGACACGACTGAGCGACTGAACAACAAAAACAAAGTTAAATCTGTCAGTCTCAGGAGTTCACTTACTCTCTAGGAAAGTTATGGTTGGTTTGTTTTAATGCAACAGATTTGTGGGATGATAAAAAAAAAATGTCACTGAAAAAAAGAGCTGTCAGTACAGCTCAAAGGCCAGCCACACTAGGATGAAGACACGGAATGAAAGCCAGCTTCAGCAGCCCTGCAGTGGAGAAAATGGGAAATGCCTCTTCCACAGACACAGTGATCAAGTCGGGGGAGGACATGATGGGCAGTCCCTTCCAGCATTACCCCCTAGGCTACACCCTCCTTCCAGCCTTCCAATAGCTTCTTATCACCCTGCATCGGAGGATCGGGCTTCTTGAACTTGTTCCAATCCCAGTCATCACAGCACTCTGGGAACACCCCCCCTTTCTCTGCTCCCACACTTCCTTATTTTAACAAGCTTTGATTATTCTGTGCAAGAGACATGAAGAGGTCAGAGAAAACAGCACCAGCCCTTCAAGTGCATGTGAGCTGCACAAGTCCCAGGTCAAACGAAACAGATAGGTCAGCCTTGAGAAACAGCAGTGTTTCAGTAAACAGAGACTAGAGGGAAGGCCATTTCTGGCTGCTCTGTGATTGCATAATACAGGAGTTTCTCTCCACCAGAAAAATTGCCCCACTGCCTAGGAATGGACGTGGGCACAGCCTCCCACTGACAGGGGAAAGGATTATCGCTCCACCTATCTGGTCTCCCTGTGGGAAGTTTACAGACAGTAAAATAAATTGCATAATTAATGGGTTTTTTTTTTCCTGGAATTCTTTTCAATAAAAACTTTTCTTACCAGGAAGAGAGAGATTTCATTTTGCCTGTGCCCTTACACACTCTAAGCTATGTTATGAAATACGTCTCCTTCCCTTACACGCCACTAGGATGCCTGTGTTACCCTCTCCCCTACTCCTTGGTCCACGGTGAGTTTCACTCCCTTGCCTTTCCATAGCTCCCTCTGTTCACAATCCGACAGCTTCTGTCTATGCGTGAGAAGGTAGGTGATGCCTACCAGTTGAACAGAAAACGCTGGTAAGGAGTGACATTTAATGCATGTTGCTGAAGCAGAAGAGACAAACAGGAAGAGTTTTCCAGGTGGTGCTCTGGCTAAAAGATAAGCCCACCAAACATCATCACAGCCATGGAGAGTATTCAGAGGTAGTGAGGAGCACAGAAAGTATATTTGCTAAAAAGCATTAACAGAATTAACTTGCTTCAAGGAGAGCTATATATACCTCCCGAAGTCTCAGCATTTTTTTCTATGTGCATATTAAGAACCAGGAACAGAAAGACCTAAAGAACTGAAGTCACGGTGAACAGAGTCCAGGCAGTATATGCATCTATTCTTGGAGCATCTGCTATTGGACTCAGAGTAACCTGTAGCCATGTCAGCTCTGACACACCAGGTACCAGTTCAGCCCATTAAATCTCTGCTATGAGCGAGGCCCAGGGATACAGAAGTCAGACACACACACACAGAGGTGTCCTCAGAAAGCTGATGTTCTAGTGTGGGGACAATCAAATAATCATACAAAAGCAAATGCAAATGATAACACATAGGGTGTTTGGAAAGGATGCTTTTGAACTGTGGTGTTGGAGAGTCCCCTGAACTGCAAGGAGATCAAACCAGCCCATCCTAAAGGAAATCCACCTTGAATATCCATTAGAAGGACTGATGCTGAAGCTGAAGCTCCAATACTTTGGCCACCTGATGCGAAGAGCCAACTCATGATCCTGATGCTAAGAAAGATTGAAGGCAGGAGGAGAACGGGACAACAGAGGATGAATTGATTAGATGACATCACCAACTCAATGCACATGAATCTGAGCAAACTTCAGGAAATAGGGAAAGACAGGGGAGACTTCACAATCCATGGGGTTGCGAAGAGTTGGACACAATGTAGTGACTGAACAACACAAACAGAGAGAGCTAATTAATTGGTGGGGCTCCCCTGACAGAGTGATGGAATCTGAAGGAGAAGCAGAAATACAGGGAGACCAAAAATAAATGTGGCCTATCAGTAGTGAGAACCAACCAGGAATTATAAGTAGCCAGGCTCCCCCTGACCCCGCCCCACTCAGGTCTGCTCGAGTCTGCACTTCATTTGTGCAGCCCTCGGCCTAAAACCCCCCCTTCCCCCACCAGTTTCCTCATCCATCACTTAAGAACAGCAGTCCCTGTCACAGAAAAGGCTGAGCAACCATAAGCCCTCAACGACCATTAGCCATTATTACAGAGCCATGGACTGGGAGGGAACTTCACACCCTATTTCCACCACAGAGAACTGTCCACAGCTTATACATAGGTTCCTGCCCTTTTCCTATCTGATAAGCAGAAGCCATAAAATCCATAAAATGAGTTTCCTTCTTCTCAACAGACTCTTGCTGCCCTGACAAAATCTGTAGCAAAGAACATCTTCAAGAGAGGCCCTGGACCATATGGAAACAATCTGACAGTTGCAGTTAGTATTGGGGGTTTGAAGGAGGCGGATGAGGGCTCTTTACTGCAGAGCCCTCAGAAGGTGCTGGAATGGGCAGCTGAGTTCACATCCTGGTTTGCTTCAAACAACCCCAGGGGATGTCTTCCAGCCCAGTGTAATTTCTGGTAGAGCACCCTTCAGTCCCTCAGCCTGAGCCATGGATCCTGTCCCACAGTGTGGTCACCTTCCATAGGCAGTGCCGGCAGGGGGCCCGCAAGCTGTCAAAAACCTCAGGAACTACCACCCCCCACATCCCATCAGGTTTGGCCCTGGGGCTTTCACTAGATGAAGACCTCAGCCCTGAATGTTCAAATGATTTTCAGACGTGAGCTGCTTTTCCAAATCTCTCAGGCCAAAATAATAGAGGAAACTATAAAAACGGGATGGAGTAGAATCAGGCAGTTTCTGAACTCATAGCCCCTTGCTACTCCTAACGAACTAAATTTCGTTTGTTGGGATTTTTCTCCTTTTCTTTGGTGATTGTCTGCATTACTGTCTGCATTTACATGCGTGTGCGTGCGTGCACACATGTAACTCTGTGTGTGTGTGTGTGTGTGTGTGTGTGCGCGCGCGCGCGCGCGCGCGCGCGCGCATGCGCACGTGCGTTTCCTTCTTTTGACCTGGCCTCCCTTTCCCTCACAGCTCAGTCAGTAAATCATCTGCCCGAAATGCAGGAGACCTATGGTTGATTCCTGGGTCGGGAAGATCCCCTGGAGAAGGAAATGGCAACCCACTCCAGTATTCTTGCCTGGAGAAGCCCATGGACAGACGAGCCTGGCAGGGTACAGTTCATAGGGTCGCAAGAGTCTGAGAGGTCTTAGCAACTAAACCACCCTTTCACTCTAATCTTGGTTTTTCTTTTCTGGAATCTGCATCTTCCTCCAAGAGCTTATATTTGTCCTCTCGTGTTTCTACTGTTTACTTATCATTTCTACTGAAAATGCCTATGCCAGGGTCAAGTTTCTTTTAGACATCAACAAGCCAGAGCTGATTTTACAAAAGACCACGTGTCCACTGGGTCTGGGACTAAAAGTCCCAATGGTCTTTGGGAACTAGTTTAAACCAGGCAGACAAATCTGAAAGACCATATTCTCCCCAGTTATTTCTACTCCCATGTGATTTCAGAGCAAGGTTGAGACAATGGGGGAAAAGAAAAAAAAATTACCTGAAATTACACCATCCATAATCACACCACTATTAACCCAGATGCTATTTTTACTATGATTCCTGAATTAGTTTTTATGTTAGCTTGCTTTTAGAAAAACTATGACACAAATTATTTTCTTAAACTGCCCAGGTCTTCCTTTTGCACCACTGTAAAAAACAATACAGGCTTGTGAAATGGTATGTGCCGCCTGAATAACAAAGGAGCGATTTTCTGCCATTTATTTGGATCCACTCACTCTGAAAAAGATGTACATTTTTTCCTTTTCCTAGAAATGTAGGTTAAATTAATGGCAAATTTTTTTCACTTCTGCAGCCACTATTTACATCTCATGTTGAATTCCCAGTAACTCTCATCATGTCTCATTAAAATATATGCACTTCCTTTTCTATCAGTAAGACTGCCTTGGTTAAAACTAAACATACTATCAACATGATCCCCACAATGTGACTCTCTTGACTAAATTCATCAAACAATAAAACTATATCCAGGTGAGTGATAAAAATTTAAATGTTGTCAGCTCTCAAAAACATATCCAGTCCTCACCATCAAAGAAGTAAAACACTATGCACATTAAAATGATCTAATTAAAACTTACCACACAGAGGAATTAAGCACTTTGGTAAATTTGTTTCTTGGCTTTTCGCTATAAAATTATTACATGCACACACATACATACATGCACTACCCATATAGTATGGCAGCAAACCTGCAATTATTCTACATATAATGTTCCAATAATAACTACTTCTGCTAAGGTTACACTTAAGAAAGCTTGAGTCTGATGTTCATAATTTGCTGTTGAATCAAGATGTTAAAAGTCTGTGTTCAAACATGTACAAAAACACTAAAGTTAACAGTACTTAATGGTGAGAAACTTGGAAGTTTCTCCACTAACACCAGGAATTGGGCAAGAATGTCTCTCCCCATCACTCTTTTCTATCATTGGACTAGAAGTCCTAGCTAATGCAAAAAGACAAGAAAAGGAAATAAAAGGCATACTTCTGGGAAGGGAGAAATAAATCTGTCTTCACAGATGACATAATTATCTATGTGAAACATCTGAAAGATTCAACAAAAAACTATTAGAACTTACAAGTCATTATAGCAAAGTTGCACGATTCAGGCTTAATACACAAAAGTTAATCACTATCCTATTTACCAGCAATGAACAAGTGGAATTTAAAATTAAAAAGAGAATACTATTTACATTAGAAACCTACACATGAAATACACGTACTTCTAACAAAATATGTAAAATACCTATATGAGAAAAACTACAAATCTCTGATGAAACTCAACAAAGAACTAAAGAATAGAGAGATATTCCATTCCATATGTATGGACAGGAAAACTCAGTATTGTCAAGATGTCAGTTCTTTCCAACTTAATCTGTACTGTATGGCATTGCAAACTATACTCAATATTTTTTAATAATCTATAAGGGAAAGAATCTGAAAATTACACACATATATACATGTGTATATATATATACATGTATATATGTATAACTGAATTACTTTGCTGTATTCTTGAAACTAACACAACACTGTAAAACAACTACACTTCAATACAAAGCAATTAAAATGACAACAACAAAATAGCATTTTGCAGCTATTAGAATGGCTAAAATTCAAAACATTGACAACATCAAATGCTGGTGAGGATTTAGAGCAACCAGAACTCTCATTCATTGTTAGTGAAAATGCAAACTGGTACTTTGGAAGAAGTTTCACGGTTCACAGAAAATTAAAGATACTCTAGAGACATGATTCAGCCATCATGCTTAGTGATTACCAAAAGGAGCTGAAAATTTATGTCCACACAAAAGCCTGTATATGGATATCAATAACAGTTTCATTCATAATTGCCAAAACTTGGAAGCAATCAAGATATCTTTCAGTAGGCGAACAAATAAACTGGGGTACATCCAGACAATGGAATATTACTCAGCATCAAAAAATGGGCTTTGGAGCCATGAAAAGATATGGAGGGGCCTTAAATGCCTACTACTAGTAAAATAAAGACATTGTGAAAAGGCTTTACATACTGCATGATTCCAGCTATATGACGTTCCAGAAATGGAAAAATTAAGGAGACAGTAAAAGGGTCAGTGGTTGCCAGGAGTCAGGGAGGGGACAGGGATGAACACGCAGAGCACAGAGGATTTTTAGGCACTGAAACTGCTCTGCATGATACTATACAGGGGGAAATATGTCATTATATTCGTCTCAAAACCCACAGAATGTACAACACCGGGAGTGAACCCTAATGGACTCTGAGTGATGGTTATCAATGTAGGTCCATCAGTGGTAACAAATGAACCACTCTGGTGGGGGATTGTGATTTGCGGGGGTGGGGGGGGCGGTGGCATGTGTATTATCCTTTGTGACAGCAGGGGGGGACATGGGAAATCTCTGTACCTCTTGCTCTACTTTGCTGTGAATCTAAAACAACTCCACAAAACAGAGACTATTAAAAAAGGAATCCTAGAACCTACTCCCTCCATCCCTGTGCTCATGAGTTGGACCATAAAGAAGGCTGAGCATCCAAGGATTGATGCTTTCAAACTGTGGTGTTGGAGAAGACTCTTGAGAGTCCCTTGGACTGAAAGGAGATCACACCAGTCAATCCTAAAAGAAATCAACCCTGAATATTCATCGGAAGGACTGATGCTGAAGCTGAAACGCCAATACTTTGGCCACCTGATGCAAAGAGCCGACTCATTAGAAAAGACCCTCATGTCGGGAAAGATTGAAGGCAGGAGAAGGGGGACGACAGAGGACGAGATGGTTGGCTGGCATCACCTACTCAATGCACGTGAGTTTGAGCAAACCCTAGGAGATGGTGAAGGACGGGGAAGCCTGGCATGCTGCAGTCCATGGGGTCACAAAGAGTTGGACACGACTGAGTGATTGAACAAAACAAACAAATGACGTTAGACTTTATAAAAAGGGTTCCTTTCGCAGGAGCCATGGAGCTCCCATGCATCCTGAGATTGTGCTGGAAGGTGAAGCAAGTCCCTGGCACCATAATGTGGAATTGATCATTCCACTCTAGGAGCTGAAAGCGGCTCCCGTGGATGCCACCTGCCCCAGTGTGCACTAGCATCCACATACTGCACAGCCCTCACCCACCCCACAGCTGGGAATCCTGCTTGGATGTGGGGCAGTTACAAGGCCTCATCATTTAAACATGAGTCATAGTCTTGGCTTCAGGTTGCAATCACCTAGAAGCTTCCAAAAACAGCCTGAGAACTTGCTCCAGAGATGCTGATTTACTCACTGTGGGGTGTGGTGTGGGCATTGGGACTTTTAGAATCAGGTGATTCTAATTTTCAGCAGGGCTAAGAACCACCAATTTGGAAGCTGATTTAAAGATGCTCACTCATCCATCAACCATGCAACTTGCCTGGAAGCAAAGCATAGACTGCTTATTTCAGCATTTGGACCCATGATTGTGCTCCTTAGAAATGCTGGCAACAAATACTCATTTGCATACTAATGAAAATAACTGGCTTTTATAATGAAGACGAGTGGAAGCAGTGTTTGGATGGAACTCAATTTTTCCTGTTCAGAATGCTGACAGGGCAGCAGCTGGCACACACTTGGCAGTTATTAAATGTTTTTATTTTTTGAGCAATTTAGTTTTAATTGGAGCTTTTGCATCTGTTATGTATACTGTTTAGAAAAGTTTCTTTAAACTAGTTGAATAATAACTACTTTGCCCTTTTCCTGTATCAAATTATTAAAAATGGAAGAAACATAATTATAATCATGTAATTCACCAATATACACATTTGGGGGAAGAAAACAAGTTCCCGGCCATTTTCAACTTCCTATCCTCAAAACATGAACATATCTTTCAATAGTGAAATAACACTGATATGCTCTAGAAAAGATGTTTTATCCAGGCACACAAAGAAAGGGTTAAAGCAAAGATTCGCCCGCTCTCTGCCTGTGACTGCTATGGGGTGGGAGGGAAGAAGGGGAAACTCTACCTCTAAATGGATTTTTCTCCCCCTTTTCTGAGCTGGGAGACAGACCATGACCCCCAGCACACCTACACTACCAACAAGAAAATCACAACAACCTGTTCACTTTTCTACAGGTATTCAGCAGGTTTCTACTGATTATTTCTTCAATGCTTTCCAGCTACATCCAGAGAAAAAGGGAGCACATGTGCATGCACAAACACACACAGACACACACATGGAAAAGGGTGAAATCTGTGTATGTTATTTTGCAATATTTTCAGAGAAGGCATGTATCATGTGTTCTTTTTTGAGGCAGATAATTCAATCTAGATAATTTCAAGGACAGTCAGTGTGATTCAGTGATTTCTTAGTCACCTTGCAAGTTGATAAGGTGAAATCAATCAGGTTGATTTCTAAAGTTTTCTTCTCGTTAAAACCTGGATTGACTCTGGGAAGTCTGCTTATGGGACTCAAGTTTGTAGGGGATCAGCGGGCTGCTATAAAGAACACAGCCTGGAAGCAGGGCAGGTAAGAAACAGAGAAATAAGCCAGGAGGTAAGTGCCTAAGTCCAGGTATGAGAGGAGGATGTTATTACAACCTAGGGAGGTGGCAATAATGATGGAAAGATACAAATAGGTTTCAGACACATTTTGAAGAATCACTGATACTTAAAATGATTTAATATCTAAATTATTTTTATCTTCAAATTATGCTAAGTAAACAAAAAATAATACATGGGATGCAGAAAATCAAAGTATGCTATCATTTTCTGTAAAAAAAATGCATTTCCTTGCTTATGTATTAACAAATGTACCTACAGGATTCAGAAGAAATGAATATTATCAGTTGCATCTGTAGAGAACAATTAGGCGGTAGTGAAACAATAGAGGGTGACTCTTCTTTGTATATACTTTTGTGTCATGTATGGATGTGAGAGTTGGACTGTGAAGAAGGCAGAGCGCCGAAGAATTGATGCTTTTGAACTGTGGTGTTGGAGAAGACTCTTGAGAGTCCCTTGGACTGCAAGGAGATCCAACCAGTCCATTCTGAAGGAGATCAGCCCTGGGATTTCTTTGGAGGGAATGATGCTGAAGCTGAAACTCCAGTACTTTGGCCACCTCATGAGAAGAGTTGACTCATTGGAAAAGACTCTGGTGCTAGGAGGGATTGGGGGCAGGAGGAGAAGGGGACGACAGAGGATGAGATGGCTGGATGGCATCACTGACTCGATGGATGTGGGTCTGAGTGAACTCCGGGAGTTGGTGATGGACAGGGAGGCCTGGCGTGCTGCGATTCATGGGGTCACAAAGAGTCGGACACGACTGAGCGACTGATCTGATCTGTGCCTTTTGAACTTTGTAAATATATTACCTGTTTGAAAATTTCTTTTAATTTTTTAAAAGAAAGAGGAAGATAATAGTGAAACATTACCAATTTTGAAAAAATCTCATCTGTTTCATTTTCTACACCTCCACCAAAACTCAACTGGTTTCCCAATAAAAACCCAATAAAATTCAGACTTAGTATCTAAAACTCTTCACTTCATCAACAGAACAAATATTGGCCACAGTAAATACAGCAGGTTTATGGTCTAACAGTAAAATCAACAAGGCTTCCCTAGTCCAGTGTTACAAAAAACTTGGCCTAAGGGAATCAAATGGAAAAACATAAAATTCTGGGTGGCCAGAAAAATTAAAGTATGTTCATTTTTAGGTCTGTGTAAAATGATACACATACAAGATAATCTAAACCCTAAAAAGATATCTGACTATGAACTGTTACAATAGTAATTGTAAATTAGAGATTTAGGAGTTCCCAACTACTGTTCCCTGAAGATATTGACCCCATGATCTATAGGAGAAAGTGACCAGGGAAGCACTGAACAGCACAGAAAGAATACTAGATAAAACACTGAAAGTAGCATGTATCCTGAAAACCATCCTAGTAGAAAGCTGTAGCCCATTCATACAAAGAAAGCCATACAGGGTGTTAATGCCCAAGAGAGAAAGACAAAATCTACGTATAACTGTTTCAGAAAGGAAAAAAGAAAGAATTTGAGAATGCACAATAATATTCTTTCTTTTTGGCAACAACAACAAAAAATAAAGATGAGAACAATTTGCAGAAATCACCCAGTCATCTTTCCCCCAATACCCTTCAGTGCTCCCAGAGACCTTGGCTTGAGCACCTTTTGTGTAATAAGGATGGTCAGCTTGCTCCATGTATCGAGTTTTACATGTAGTTGGAAGAGGTACACTCCACTGTTGTTGGAATATTCAAATTCTTTTTTTTTTTGGCTGTGCCCCCGTGGCCTTTGGGATCTTAGCCCTTTGACCAGGGATTGAACCTACACCCCTGCATTGGAAGCATGGTGTCATAACCACTGAACCACCAGGCAAGTCCCTCAAATTCCTTTTTAAAATCCTTCTTTATATAAGTACAAAATCTTCTTTAACTTCTACTTTTTATTTCTCCTTCCACTCTCCTAAAGCTACACTGAAAAAAATTCTTCTTCCTCTAAAAGCCTACAGACATTTAAGAACAAATCCGGTCCCATCACTTCATGGGAAATAGATGGGGAAACAGTGGAAACAGTGTCAGACTTTACTTTTTTGGGCTCTAAAATCACTGCAGATGGTGACTGCAGCCATGAAATTAAAAGACGCTTACTCCTTGGAAGGAAAGTTATGTCCAACCTAGATAGCATATTCAAAAGCAGAGACATTACTTTGCCAACAAAGGTCCGTCTAGTCAAGGCTATGGTTTTTCCTGTGGTCATGTATGGATGCGAGAGTTGGACTGTGAAGAAGGCTGAGCACTGAAGAATTGATGCTTTTGAACTGTGGTGTTGGAGAAGACTCTTGAGAGTCCCTTGGACTGCAAGGAGATCCAACCAGGCCATTCTGAAGGAGATCAGCCCTGGGATTTCTTTGGAGGGAATGATGCTAAAGCTGAAACTCCAGTACTTTGGCCACCTCATGAGAAGAGTTGACTCATTGGAAAAGACTCTGGTGCTGGGAGGGATTGGGGGCAGGAGGAGAAGGGGACGAAGGAGGATGAGATGGCTGGATGGCATCGCTGACTCGATGGATGTGAGTCTGAGTGAACTCCGGGAGTTTATGATGGACAGGGAGGCCTGGCGTGCTGCGATTCATGGGGTCGCGAAGAGTCGGACATGACTGAGTGACTGAACTGAACTGATCTTGACATCTCCGACTTTTTTTTTTTCTCCAGGTTACACACATCTCTAGTCCCTTCAGACAACAACAGGATTTCCACTTGTTTACATGCCTGCTCTCTGGCCCTACTTTGACCAATGAATGTATAAGCAGCCAATGACCAATAAAAGGGTTTTTCCAGGTTGAAGTGAGATAGAACTACTTTTCAAAGTGTAACTCCTAGTGGAACTTACAGAACTGATTAGCCATCAAGATAGTACGTGCTGAAAATGTATGACAAAGGCTGGGAAACTGTGTGTGTGTTTAAATTAATAGATTATAAGTGTTTTTCATAAGATTGGGGGATTAAAGACAATAAAATGGAAAGTAAGTGGGAGGTTCCCAAGTAAAAATAGTTGAATGCAGTCCAGGGATCTCAAATTTAATGTGTACATGATCACTAGATCTTATATATGTAAAGAAAAAACAAACAGGTTCTGATTCAGTCATGGGTGGAGGGAGTGATGAGATTCTGTCTTTAACAAGCACCGAGGTGATGCCCAGGCTGCTGGTACAGGGACCACCCTTTGAAGCAACAGCCATATTGTAAATCCATAAACAGGATATAGGGGATGTTTCAGTATAAAATGAAACAAATTTGATCCAATGTGGCAAATACTGCTCTACCAAACAAAATCAAAAACAACTCAGGTCTATTGGATATACGGTAGCCCAAAAGGGTCAATAACATCAACTACCATGATCTAAGAGAGATATTTCAAAATGCCAAGTTTCTGAAAGAAGCACATTTCCATCTTCTGTCCCAAAGTGAGAAATTCTAATAAACCAGTACTCCTTTTCTGTTTTTGTGGCTGTGCCATAGGGCACATAGGATATTAGTTCCCCAACCAGTCAGTTAGTTCCACTTGCAATTGGAAGTGTGAAGTCTTAACCACTAGTATTCCTTGAGTCATGTGTCAAGCTATGGATGCACACAGGCAGGGTAGTGTATGCAATGTCATCCTTTTCATTTCCTTACCCAAATGTCTTTATCCCACCTTTTTGCATCAGACGTGAAGATCTTGGCTGACAAGATCTTTCTTTCTGAAATGTGTTCAGATAAAGGAGGCACTTGGAAAAATCTTAATATTCACCACTACCTATTCATATCTGGGCCTTGTAACTATCCATAAGAATCCCAAATATGCCTATTTATGTGTGCTTGCACAAATATGTACTTATTCAGAAAAAAACTGTTGAAAGAATTTTTCTTTGAAAAACGTGGAGGGGTTCTTTACAAAACATGCAAAATAAAAGACATAGGGCAAACAAAATCTAAGAAAATGTATTAAAGATTACATGATGTCATTAAGATAGTGGGGGGTGGTATTTTGTTTTGTTTTGTGTTAGAATAATGGTGAAATTGAATTCTAGAACTTAACACTTGGAATAGTACAATTAAAAAAATACCTTTGAAATCAAGAATCTAAAACTGAAGGCAAATTTAATAAAGTTAAAAGCTGAAGTAGACATTTTATAGAAACTGATTAAAAAAAAGAGAGAACTACTTCCAAGGAAAAGGTATAGAATACTTTAAAACAACTTTAAATACACCAACAACAATTAAGGCTCTTGGGTATCTGAGTGTGTGTGTGTGTGTGTGTGTGTGTGTGTGTGCACGCGCGCGCGCTCAGATGCTCAGTCGCGTCTGACTCTTTTTGACCCCCTGGACTGTTGCTTGCCAGGCTCCTCTGTCCATGGGATTCTCCCAGTAAGAATACTGGAGTGGGTTACCATTTTCTCCTCCAGGTGATCTTCCTGACCCAGGGACCAATCTGCATCTCTTACATTGTCTCCTGAATTGACAGGCAGATTCTTTACCATGAGCACTTCCTGGGAAGCCAGGTATGTACACATATACACATTTATATATAATTAAGAAAGAAAAATTAGGCCAGGGAAGGGGCTTCTTCAGTATCTTTCTTATATAGTTATAGGCAAATTACTGACCTTAGTTAAGAAATAAAAGTGGAACAATAAAGAAAATTATATAATATGCTTGAAAAGTTGTAAAAAAAATTATGACAATGACTACTGGGGGCCCAATAAGATACTTCTGTTAAGGTGACCAGTGAAGATGCAATCACTCCATGCTGGTTGTCTAATATTAACCTAGACTTGAATATCTCAGGACCATTTCCATACCCATAGCTAGATGATCTTTTTCAGCACCTAGAGAATGCTCACTCATCTTCCAAAAGGTTGAACTCAAAAGTGACCTCCTATTAGATCTGCTGTCATCCACAGCACAAAGTCTAGTTTGCAATTACCATGAATCTGTCATTTATTTATCAGTCTTGTCCAACAGGATGTGAGTTTCCACCAAAGGAGTCTAATTCATCAGCATCATATAAGCTTATGTGAATGTCTATTGAGTGACCAAGTGATCTAGTGAATAGGGCTGGAAGCCAGACGCCAGAAATGAAGAGGGCTCGTGGGGGTTGTACTTTGCAGCAAATCTCCATCCAGAGTTTAAAGAGCTGCCCAATACAGCTCATGGTGAGCAGCTACATAGGTGAACCACTTATTGATGCACCTTTCAAAGTCATTCTCTTCCAACTTATCAACATGCAAATGACTATCGTTACACAAATGCTCTTACATCAATACACTCATAAAAGCCGACATAAGAGACAAAGTGTGATCACCCTCCCTCCTTACCCCATTGATTCTGGGTAACAGTCACAGTCCCCAGTCCTTCCATTTTTTCATTAGCCAATACAGAATGGTTTAAAAACACCTCCTACTGTCCTCTAAGAGACAAATATCTCCTCTCATACAGTTTGGTGTCTCTAAGAACTGTTGAGGACCAATAGTTCTCCTTAATGATGAAGGGATGGGCTGTTAAGAGTTTATAGTGCATCAAAGTATTTATGTTGTCAAAAATAACTTGTCACATTATCCCCTCAACAAGACCACCTGGAATCTTTAGGTACATTTAGAACATATTACTCTTAAAAGGTATTTCTGAATCTTTTTTCCTTTGGGGCTTTTTTTCTTCCCAATTTATCCTTGATTTCAATTGATGGGAAGAGACGGGGCCTTAAACTAAAGCTATCATCGCACACATTTCATTTTCCACCCTCTTCAGTTAGGTAGTTCTCAGTCCTTGTCCAGCACTATATTTACACACTTGTCTCCTGCTTCTAAAGATCAACTGCTAAATGCAAAGCTTTCCACGAATCTCACTTAGTATTTTAGGGATGTTAAAAATTCTGGATCTTCTGATATAACTTTAAAATTTTGCTTGTCAGAATGACTAAACAAAGAACTTGTTCCTCTCTTTGGGGACCTCGTTAGGTCGTTTTCTCATGACTTCTAACTCTAGCGAGTGCATTTCTTTTTCTCTTTTTCTCCCTCCCTCTTCTCAACTGCTTAATCCTTCCAGAGCAGCATTCTTTTGCTCTAATTTGAGTACTCTACAGAAATCTAATCATCATCTCTGCTTCTTCTTGGGCTCTGGCTGCTCTTTTGATTTACGATTTTACCAACTTCATTTTGGATGAGGTCACCAAAAGACCTGCCATCCTGCATCTTCCCATCCACATTAAGCTTTTATTTGGGGATTACAGCAATATCATTCTGCAGTTTAAATCATAGATTAGTGAAAAGAAGTGAATTCCAGATTGCATTACTATAGCCCATGGGAATTTGGGAGAGGCAGAGTTTACTAGCAGGAAAGAAACACAGACACAAACCACTAACAGGATGTTAAATATAGTTATGAGGACTTTGGCCAAATATAGTAATATTTTCACAAAGAAATGTACTGGTAGATAATGATCTACTTATTTCTTCCTTTTATCCAGCCAACATAAAAATACCAAATGCCTCTACTGTAGAAATCTGCTGGCAGTTGTAGCCTGCAGGTCCCGAATTAAACAATCCTTCCCCACCCTACTCAACAACCAGTTTAAAACAGCAATGATTTAAAAAGGTGATCTCAGCCTAGAAAGGCTGTGAACACTTCTTGGGAAGTAGATAGCATTTTGTCACAGTTCTTGTTTTCTGGCTCGGAGTACTGTTTCCCAACCCAGGCCGCTAAAGAAGGGATGTGGTTATACAGAAAGTAGATTCAGGCTTGCATTCTTGTCATCCAACCCACCAAACATGTAAAATATCAAAAACACACTGACTTAAAAGAAAAAGCTAAGCCACTCCTACTTTCAGAAGGTTACCACCCTAGAAATACAAGTGAACCTTTAGTTTGGTTATGTCTTGATGGCATCCCCAGGACCATGTTACTCAATTGGGTTCTAGCTCAATTTATTTTTTTCTTTTAAATTTATTTTATTGAAATATAATTGACTTACAGTGTTGCATTAATCTCTCCCTATAACAAAGTGATTAAGATATATACATATACATTCTTTTTCATATTCTTTTCCATTACAGTTTATCATAGGATACTGAATACAGTTTCTTGTGCTATACATTAGGACCTTGTTGTTTATCCATTCTACATGTAATAGTTTATATTCATAATGAAAACATCTCTAGTATTATTTTAAAGTCATCTTGGGTGGTGGTCCCCCCATCAGGAGGGAGGGGACATATGTATACTTATGGCTACATCATATCATTGTAGGGCAGAAACCAACACAGCATTGTAAAACAATTATCCTATTAAAAATAAAAAAAATTTTAAGTCCTCTTTATTTACTTTTAGTTCTCCTTTTTCAGTGTGTTTCAGACCTTCCAAGAAAGGTTTACACTTTCATTCTCTGCCTCCCTTCATCCCTCTCTTTCTTCTTCCCTCTCTCCCTCATTAATTCAAATATTCCAGTTTTTTAGCACCTATCATGCCCCATGAGATGATGAAGCTACTGGGATGTCAAAGGGGTACAGTCTGGAGCGGGAGGAGGCCAATCAATTGCAATTCACATCAATAAAGGTTATGTGCTAGGGAGCTGTGAGTGGGAGAGTGTGTGGATTACAGATGACATTTCAGCTGCATTCTGCAGTGTGGTTTCACCAAAGAAACAAGAGGAAGGCCCTCTAGACAGAGGAAATAATGCAAAGGTATAGAGCTATGAAAGGGGAGAAGCTCGGCATGGCTGGGACATTGGCTGGATGGAGGCAGAGGCCAGGCAGAGGTTTAAGGGTTCAAGGATCAGGGTTCAAGTCCAGTGTAGGGTTGGAAGGTGGGCTCTGCCCCTTCTCCTGAGACACGCTCCCCCCAGATCTCTGCATGGTTCCTTCACATCCATCAGGCTCTATCTCAGTACCACCTGCTCAAGATTCTTGCCCCTGCATCTACCGTTCCTGGTTCCAGTCCACCTCTGCCCTGTGCTATTTTGTCTTCATGGTATTTATCCAGGGGCTTCCCTGATAGCTCAGTTGGTAAAGAATCCACTTTACAGAATCTATTTTAAAGAATCTATTTTAAAGAATCTATTTTAAAGAATCCACTTTACAGAATCCATTTTAAAGAATCTATTTTAAAGAATCCACTTTAAAGAATCTATTACCAGTTGGTAATAGAATCCCTGGTTCTATTCCTGGGTTGGGAAGATCCCCTGGAGAAGGGATAGGCTACCCACTTCAGTATTACTGGGCTTCTACTGTGACTCAGCTGGTAAAGAATCCACCTGCAATGCAGGAGACCTGGGTTCAATCCCTGGGTTGGGAAGATCCCCCAGAGAAGGGAAAGGCTACCCACTCCACTATTCTGGCCTGGAGAATTCTGGTCGCAAAGAGTCGGACACAACCGAGAGACTTTCACTTTCACTTTTCATCTACCCTAACGCAGAGTCAGAATTTGTTTACCTGTCTGCTTGTTTACATTTTCTTAAGACACATTGCAGAACCACAAATGCTATATAAAAGAATGCTTACATTTCAAATATTTTTTTCATATGTGGGAAGTTTGCATTTAAATAAACCAGAGTCATCAACATAAAAGAGTAAAAGAGGTCTTTATGCTTTTTTCTCCTGTGAACACTGAATTTTCTACGATTCCTTCCTGTGAAATTATATACGAACCCAGCGCTGGGCAGTTATATGAACTACAGCAGGGAGTATGGTTTTCTGCATCCATAGAGGCTAGCTGTAGGCACTCAGATGAATGGATGAATAAAGAGGCAAGAAATCAAAGATGACACTGAAGTGTCCAATCTGAGTGACTGGAGAGAAAATATCACCACCCATGAGCAAAGGAACACAGGTTTCAGACAGAAGATGATGGCATCAATTTGAGGCCAAAAGAGATGTCCATTTAGTAGATTTTTGGATACATGGAAATGGAGCTAAGGAGGGAAGAATAGGCTGCAAACATAAACTTGAAATTTAACAGCACAGCTAAGTCAGAGAACAGTGAAATGATCTTTTTGGATATCTGTCTTTACAAATAGACTATTAGCTCTTTAAGGGTTATATGAACTCTATGGTGTTCTGCTGCTATAAACTGAACATTTATATCCCCTCCCCAGTTCATACATTGAAACTGAATCCCCAAAGAGATAGGATTTGGAGAATGAATCTTTGAGAGGTGATTAGGTCCTAAAGATGGATCCCTCATGAATGGGATTAGCACCCTTACCAGAGAGACCTCACAGAGTTCCCTCACCTCTTAAACCATGTGAGGACAGCTATTCACGAACCAGGAAGCAGGCCCTCACCAGACACCAAATCTTCCAGTGCCTAGATCTTGGACTTCCACCCTCCAAAACTGTGAGTAGCAAAAGTTTGTTGTTACGCCATCTAGTCAGCCTGAACTGACTGACACCAGCCTTTCATCCCAGGTGCCCTAAGTAACGAGAGAGCAGTACAGGAAGGCAGAGGGACTGGTCAGCCTCATGTACTTTCTTGCTGAGGAGAATGAAGACAAAAGGCCATATTATTTGATGCTTGAAATCTCTGTAGATTCATCAGAAGAAATGAATTTCAAATAGATGATAGGGGGAAAGACAACCATAAGAGGTGAAGAATATGAGTTGGAGAACAGAGATTACTTTTTCAAGGATTTTAAAAATCCTTGAGATGTGTCAGCCTCATGAGCGCTAATGACCCAGTACATGGATAAGGTCTCTTTTTCCTCTTCCAACTTGTCCCAAACATGCTTCCAGGAGACTCCTTCTCAAGTGTATTGGGTACATGGGCTTTTCCTTCAGATCCACTCTAAGCCTTGAAGCAAAGCTCCTTTCTGCTCCTCCAGCATCTTCATGGACTTCCATCCAACCAGGGTTGAGACCTGAGGAAACTCAGGATTCAGTGCTGTAGTAGAAACTGACAGGAAGACTCTTTGACCTGCTTCGGTTCTAGATCATTCAAGCCACCTAGTCCAGAAAAGGAGATCTTCAGGGACTCCAACTTAGCTCATCACTTTTACATTAGGGCCCAGGGCCAGGGCCCCATGTCAAGAGATGCTTTGCCCTGGTGTATTTTCTGCCCAGATAGCTACCTCTGGAACCTCTCAGGAAAATAATAATAATAATTTAATAAAATAATCCTTCCAGGGAAAGACTGTGGTATTCCTCAATACCAGCCAAATACAACTATAACAGCATTTCAATCTCAACACAGCTTATAGAAAGAGAGTCAGGGCTAGCTGAATGGAGAAAGAAGGTCAAGGGAGCTATCTGAATATTGGGAAGCATGAGCTATTATAAGAATCATCTGTGTTATCAGATAGCACTACAGATCCACACATGATCAAATACTGTTAACAAGATTCCCTTTTGCTCCTATGTTTACCCTATTAGAAAAATTAAAAGTTCATCAGACATATTCATCAGAGAACTACTCATTCTGTAGATTTTAGAGACTTCTTTTCATACCTCAAAACATCTAAATACATTTTAGATAGAAAATAAAGAACATAAAAATAAAACCATTTAAAGTGGTAGTCATGAGTATTAAAATACTAGCACTAAAGTAATAGTCTTTGTGTAAATAATTAAAGCCTATTTTAATACAGGCACCCAATGCAAGACTATTGTTGAAATATTTTACTGTATTAGATTCTTTGCAATTTAGGAGCAAACACTATTTTGATTTTACTTTCAGTTCAATGCACTGTAAATTAGTGTCCTTATATCATACTAAAATTTAAAATTTAAAAATCTTCATGCATTTTAAAAGTTAGCTTCCTCACTCCTGAAAAGTTTATTCTTACATAACATTTTAAAGCATTCCAAAGAAAACCAGTACATAATAAAGCTTTGGAGTCTTTCAGTCACTTTTATTATTTTGATTAATTTTTGTCTTTTATGATGTTTTAATAAAAGTCTTATAACTTTACATAACGAAAACTGAACCAAAATAAAAATAGTCTCTGAATTTATGCTGCACTTACAGCTCTCTAAGACATTATTCCAGGACTCTAAACTATTACTATGACAAATAATACCTTTTGCTCTGCCCACCCTCCCATCCATTTTCAAGTGGTATATCAAATAATTTTTGTAGTTAGGACAGTCAGTCCAGAACCGTAGATTTTTGGAAGCAAAACATTTTTACCTCTCCCTTATCTGAGCTTTAGAAAAATCAATAAAATACAGACAAACCAGTAGGAAGAAACTGGCAAATTAATAAGTGGAGGCTTTGTTTATACTTTAGTAATTTACAAGTCATCAATTATTAGGTTTAAGTGTATTCTGCCTTGATTAAAACTGTTAGTCCCTCTGAGAAAATAAAAATGTTTTGAGTTTTTGCACATCTTACATTCACAGTAGGAATCCTGGTTTTTGTCCATGTTTCTATGTGCCAAACCTTTATTAAGTAGAAGCTTTTGAAAGTAAATTGGTCTCTGTTCAGCCTTATTTACTTGTTCATGCAATGAATATTTATTGAATAAGTATTGTACAGAAGGTGCCAAATCATAGGCACAAAGATGAATAAGAAGTTGATTCACAAATGTGCAGTATTTCCCACTGCTGTTGATAGGCAAGAATCAGTAACAAAAATCTGTGCTATAACCCAAGAATAACACGCTCCTGAGAAGGTCTTTAAAGAAGAAAGCTTCCTTAAAAAACAATTACACTAAAACTATACATAAAGTATAAGCTGGAGGATGTAAAAGACCACCCATAAGCAAACTATCCCCCATCTTTAAAGAACAGGCTGTGTTTACTACGATCATGAGGAAAGTCCATAGAATTTTAAAGGGGAAATGAAAATAAGCTAAAACAACATTCTACACATGTTTTAAGTTACTGAGGCAGGGAATGGGTTTTAGAAAGCCCTAGTTGTCTCTGTCTGTGCAAAGTGAAAGCATTAGTTGTGTCTGACTCTTTGGGACTCCATGGACAGTAGCCAGCCAGGCTCCTCTGTCCATGGGATTCTCCAGGCAAGAATACTAGAGTGGGTTGTCATTCCCTTCTCCAGGGGATCTTCCTGACCCAGGGATCAAACCCAAGTCTCCGGCATTGCAGGCAGATTCTTTACCATCTGAGCGTCTAGGGCAACCACTATGCCCAAGTTCCAAATAAACGCAGTAAGCCAGGAGAGGAGACTGCAGCCACTGACCAACGTGAATCCTGCTCTGACAGGCAGGATAGAAGCCACATGGGACGAATCGATCGGTTCTCTGTCAACATGTGGTAGAGTGATACGGTATTTTTAAAATGTACCCCGTTGGGATATTCCAACTGCCATTAGATGGCAAGAACTTCTCTAGCCTTAACAGCAAAGTATAGTCAGCGTCCATCACATATCTAACTGTCATCAGCCTGTGTGCATGAGTGCTAAGTTGCTTCAGTCGTGTACAACTCTTTTTTGACGCTATGGACTGTAGCCCACCAAGTTCCTCTGTCCATGGGATTCTCCAAGTAAGAATACTGGAGTGGGTAGCCATGCCCTCCTCCAGGGGATATTCGCGACCCAAGGATCAAACCGACCCAGTGATCAAACCCGCATCACTTACGTCTCCTGAACTGGCAGGCAGGTTCTTTACCACTAATGCCACCTGGAAAGCCTGTCACCAGTCTAGATATTTTTTAATTTCAAAAACAATAAAGGCCTTAAAGGCAGTTAAGACTAGTAAATCCTATACTAAATGCTATTGTGCATATTAATCAGCTTTTCTTTTTAGCCATAAGCATCAACTATTAATAGAACAAAAGGTAAAAGATTTTCTGAATAAAGTGCTTCCATAAGATATTGATTGTGTGACAGTCAAAGTGCTAGTAGCTCAGTCGTGTCTGACTCTTTGCAACCGCATGGACCGTAGCCCCCCAGGCTCCTCTGTCCATGGGGATTCTCCAGGCAAGAATACTGAAGTGGGTTGTCATGCCCTCCTCCGGGGGATCTTCCCTACCTAAAGATCGAACTCAGTTCTCCCGCATTGCAAGCAGATTCTTTACCATCTGAGCCACCAAGGAAGCCCCCTTAAGTCAGTATGTTCAACAAATTTAATTTACAGCACTATTTGTTTACCTATTCAAGAAATTCTTATTAAATAGCTATTACAGGTGAACACTAAGACACAAAAATGAAGAAAACAGACCTCAACCTAACTTATAAAACGAAGTCTTAGGACTTCCCTGGCTGTCCAGTGGTTAAGAGTCCTTACTTCCAATGCAGGGGGTTCAATCTGATCCCCGGTCTGGGAACTGAGGTTCCACATGCCACAAGGTGCAGCCAAAAACAAACAAACAAACCTAAAGACTAACAGTCTCAACAGGGAGCCCAATCACATAAGTAGAAGCCAGCAGCTGGCACTGTGAGAAGACAAAAGTTACTAACTGCTTGGGTGGAGACGCTTATTCAGTTCAGTCGCTCAGTCATGTCCGACTCTTTGCAACCTCATGAAATCCAGTACGCCAGGCTTCCCTGTCCTTCACCGACTCCCAGAGCTTGCTCAAATTCACTTCCATCAAGTCAGTGATGCCATCCAACCAACTCATCCTCTGTAGTCCCCTTCTCCTCCTACCTTCAATCTTTCCCAGCATCAGGGTCTTTTCAAATGAGTCAGTTCTTCACATTAGGTGGCCAAAGGATTGGAGCTTCAGCTTCAGCATCAGTCCTTCCAATGAATATTTACGACTGATTTCCTTTAGACCAGGCCTAGAGGATGCGAAGGAGTTTCCCAGGAAGGGAAGGAAGTGAATTCCAGGCAGGAAAGAGTCTAGGAGAACCAGGTCCCATTTCCCAAATCATTGGGTCTAGCAACTATCATCACAGTAATACTATAGAACTTGAAAGGGAGGAAATCAAAAAACAAACAGAAAATGACACTTGCACATGAGAACAGAGAGATCCCTGAGCTTAATTTTTTAGAGAAACGGTCCTGAATCTAGGTCTAATCACGGGGCTTGTGAGAGGGACTTGCCGAAGGGGTAGATGGATGCCCAACCTGGGCAAACTTTGCACTCTGTGCTAACAAGTTTAGTTTCCTCCTGCCAATGGTCAGGAGCCCTAAGCAAGATACTGCATTGGAGAGAAAGCATTTCTTAGCAACTACTCAGACAGCACCAAAGAGAAGTGATGGAAGATAAGAAAGAGCCCCCAGATAGCCCTCTCGAGAGCAAATGCAGATGGAATGAATACATTTGAGGGATACTGGCTCAGTCAGCAATTCTACCAAAAATTCAAGATTACTGGTGGCTTCACTCATCAACAATGTGCTAGAAAAAGGAAACAAAATAATTTAAAAATTAACTCTTCAACTTCTTTAAATTTAAAAGCCATGACCTTAAAGGAAGGCAGGCAAATACTTTTTTTGGTTTCTAATTTAAGCAGAGAATATGGTATGCTTGGATTAAGGGAAAAAAATAAGAAAGAAAAATCTCCACTGTTGGCCCCACCAGAGGAGAGTTGCAACAAAAGAGGCAGGTAGCAAGTGGAGAAGGAAGTTGGTACAGGAAAGAACACACAGAACCACCGAGCTCCTGACTTTGTCTCATTAATGCCTGGACACATTTTGTCTGCTGAGTGGAAGAACCAATGCTTTTCCCAAATATAAACAGTGCATTTGATAGGATACACAGCCAAGAACCGTCTGTCGAATGTTTGCACATGACTCTCAGGTGTTCTGTGGGAAAAGATTAGAAAGAAAGGTTGGCTCATGCTCCTGACTGGGTCAGCCATCCAGAAATGAGGCAGAGAGTGTGTAAGGCAAGAGGAGGGCTTAGATTAGGAAAAGTACAAACAGAAAAGTCAACTTCTGGTTGAGTTCCTAAGGCCGAGTAGAATTAAACAGGTGAAAAGCAACAAGGGGAATTATTCAAGAGAAAGTACCTCCTGTACTCTACCTATCTCTCTGGAAACTTTGATGCTGGCTGCAAACCTCTCTTGGGATAGGCAAGTTGCCTGCAGATTAAACCAGTTCATGAACCACATGCCTATACCTGCACTCGACCCTCAAGGAAGGTCTCTCCCTCCCCTTTCCTATTCCCAGTCTCCTGAGGTCTCTTGGTTAGCAGCCAGGCCATTGCTACCACCTGGTCTTCTCTGTGGCCCTAATCCTTCCTTGCCTTTCTTTCTGCACAGCTAGAGGCAGAAAACAACAAATACTGCCCATTCTCAAAGCTGAGATGGGGTGGTGAGTCTAGTGTGCTAATTTGCACAGATTTTTAAAAAGCATCAATCTCTACTTTCTGCATAATGAATCAATTAAGATCTGGAGTCTTGGGAGTTTCTTGGTGGTCCACTGGTTAGGACTCCAGGCTTTCACTGCTGAGGTCATGGGTCTGATCCCTGGTTAGGGAACTAAGATCCCACAAGCCTCACAGTGTGGCCAATGAATGAATAATTAATAAAAAAAGATCAGAGGTCTTAGATGTATAAACAGGATTTTCACAAAATTGTTCATTACCTTGTTCACTTCAAGCAGCAGCCAGGGCAAATCTTTAGCTATCTAGTCTCTATTCAACCATCTAATCCCAACAGACCCAACTATGTGGGGAAAGAGGTCAGCTTTCAGGCAAACATTCTTCTGGTGGACAGCAAAAAGTCTCAGGACAGTACTTTGACAGCAAATTTTCTACCATCCTTAGCTGTAGAGGGAGAAAAAAAATCTATAGGGAAAAAAAGCATATTCTTGCTGAATCCATTCAAGTACCTTCCATTTTGAGTTCTAATTGCTTCTTTCTCAAAATTCAATGACTCCTCGAGGCTCAGCCTTGGTTCTCTCCATGACATCACTCCTATATGGCAGTGAAGTAGACAGAGAGCTCCTGATCAGCTGCCTGCACATGTGCACACCCCATGGTGGCAGAAGTATGCCAGGGCAGTCAGACTGTGGTAGATGTTTCCAAGGATGGCCACCATCAATTCCTTACCCCGTGGCCTGCACATGCCCACTTCCTCATTGAGCAAGTCCCCTCCTGTGTTGGTACTATGACTGCTCTGACCAACAAAATATAGCAAAAGTCCTGAGAATTTTGAGCCTAAAACATACAAGAACTAACCGCTTCCACTTCCTTCTTCTGAGAAACAGTCCCTCTCAGAATGCAAACACCATGTGAGAAGTCCAAGCTGGCCATGTGGAAAGGCCACCAGAGGAGAACTGAGGCCGACGAAGAAAGCCCACACTAACTTCCAGGGATGGAAATGAGCCTTTCTGGAAAACCCTGCCCAGTTCTGCCTCCAGATGACTGCAGAACCAACCAACTACATATGAAACAGAAGAACCACCCAGCAGAACCTAGTCAATGCCTTTCCTTGTGTGGGAAAATAACATTGTTATTAGAAGCTACTGCATTTTGTATGGATTGCTATGCATCACACAAAAAAATGAAACACACATCTCTCAAAATAATAAATCAAAGCCCTTTGATGTGTCACTCCTTTCATGTTTCTCAGTTAATCCTCAAGCAAAAGCAAATATAGGCTTTCTCATTGCAGACAGGATATGTGAGGCAGAACTGAAACTCAAAGCAAGCCTCCTAACCCTAAAGCATTTGTTCTTCCCACCACATCTCAGGGGCTGAAATGTGTGAACTCTGCAGGGTCACCACTTGGCTCCCTGCAAATCTGTCCCTTTGGGCACCGTGTGCACCACTTTGGGCACACATCTGCTTCCAGGGTTGTGTCACTCCCCCAGCCCCGAATGCCCAGGCAGTGGAGAACTTTTTAAGCAGTATCTTACCAAAGTCAGGAGTCATCATTAGATGCCCGTCCCCATCCAAATCAAATTTATAAGAGAATATGCACAGTCCCAGGCCTGGAGGTCTAACAATGCCAGTGACTACAGCTGGGTATGTGCCCAACGACCCCTGAAGTTTCATGAGTATAAGAATAAGGAAGAGGATCTAGAAAGTCAAGTGAGTAAAGACTGACTCCCTGAATTTGAGGTCCAGAGTTACGAATTGGCCTGGACAAAGGTACCCATAGCTGTGGTGACAAGTGGGGAGAACCACAGCATGAGCCTGGAGTCCCTGCAGTTGGCCAAGAGCACAGGGTGCTGCTGCCGCTGCTAAGTCACTTCCGTCGTGTCCAACTCTGTGCGACCCCATAGACGGCAGCCCACCAGGCTCCCCCGTCCCTGGGATTCTCCAGGCAAGAACACTGGAGTGGGTTGTCATTTCCTTCTCCAATTCATGAAAGTGAAAAGTGAAAGTGAAGTCGTGTCTGACCCTCAGTGACCCCATGGACTGCAGCCCTCCAGGTTCCTCCATCCATGGAATTCTCCAGGCAAGAGTACTGGAGTGGGATGCCATTGCAGGAGGCTATTGATCTGGCATCATGCCTGGCGTGGACAGCCTGAACTTGGCCATGGTTATCAGCATCCTGCTCTTTGAAGGGAAAAGACAACTGCAGGCGAGGGTGGAATGCTAGAGCAGGACAGGAGTTACCATTGAGAGGCAATGTAGAAGCATCCTCAGCTTAAGGTTATCTCTGTGGTTATTGGGAAAAATAAGAACTTCCCTGACTTTCTGCTCAGCCTCAAAAATAATAAAGGTCAAAGTTCCTCCTGAGATTCCCCCATCTTCCACCCATTTTTATATGTGTGTGCATATAAATATATGCATTCTAGGTGGTACAATGGTAAAGAATCCACCTGCCAATGCAGGAGACACAGCAGATGTGGGTTCGATCTCTGGGTTGGGAAGATCCCTAGAGTAGGAAATGGCAACCCACTCCAGTATTCTTGCCTGGACAATCCCATGGACAGAGGAGCCTGACAGGTTACAGTCCGTGGGTTCATAAACAGTCAGACACAACTGAGCATGCACAAAGAAATGTTGTGTTTATAAACTTCACTCAGCTCACAGGTTGTTTCCTTTTGTCAACTGCAGTACATTGGAATACACACATGTTACTTTTCCTATATCATTACAACAAAATTAATTCAATAATGGAGGCAGGAGTCAAGTGTAAAAAGAAAATCTATTAAACTTTCTAGAAGAAAATACAAATGAATAACTCTCAGATCTATGGATAAAGCAAGAATTTTCACTTAAAAGCAACCATGGAATTCACAAATGATAACAGTTTTGACTATAAAAATGTGTCAAGAATTAACATAATAATTAAACTAAACATCAAACCAAGGAAATAAAGTAATACATTATTGGGGGAAAATATAAGACTGGTATTCTTGACCTGTATACAATTTGTGATTATTTTAAAAGAATCTGGATCAGGTTTCTGGTTTTGATAATTGGGTGCCATTTAATCAGATGTTAGGAACTAGAGGAGGGAACCGACTTCTGTAGGGAAATGAGTTTGAAGGTATCTGTGGGACAACAGTAAGGTGTGGAGTACACAGATGGTTAACCCACAGCTCTGGGGTTCTGGGCTAAAAAGACATAGTAGGGAGACAGACATCTGACACCAAAAAAAGGGCAGTTTGTTCACTTCACATGGACAAAAAGAATGAAACCCAGCTAATCCCCTATATTGTTGCCAGAAACCTGGACAACTAAACCTTTCTACTCTGATCTTTTTATTACTGTAATTACCATGATTATTATCAAAGCAGATTCTATACTATCTTGACAACCCAATATTTTAAAAAATATGTTCTCTTTGAAAGTGTTCTTTTGGAAAATTCAAGTTTCACCCTGAGAATTGATTTTCAAGGCAAGTTTTTTAAAAGATTGGGCTCTGTCAAGGTTTCCTATTGTAAGAAAGAAGGAGGGAGGGAGAAAAGAAGGAGAAGGCGAGGCGAGGAGGAGGAGGGGAAGGGAAAGGAGAAAGAAGTAAAGTCATCCACAGGAACATGAAATGTTTCTAAATAAGTATGTCTCTTCTCTCTGCTACTCCAGTGAGTGTGACACAAAAGATGAAGGGAATATCATCAGAAACAAGGGTCAACATCAGACACGGTGTCTCCCTCACAGGACGCATAAAAGATAAGGCTGAAGGGAGCTGATTCCAAGATAATCAGCCAGTAAAACAATAGTAACTATTGGGACAAAGATTTTTTTTTTGAGAGGGATAAAGTTTCTTTTGGAATGAACCAGGCAGAGAATACAAGTGAAGCAGCCTGTTTCTTAGCAAGAGTATACTCAAAGTAATCCAGGGATTATATCAGCCCTCCAGTCAGAGCAGCCCTCCACTCAGGAGAGGCTGGGAACCTAAGGCAAAGAAAGCCTAAAAAGCAATCAGAGTTGCTTTCCTTTTTTTTTTTTTTAATGTGTTTTCATTGTAATGGGTTGGCCAAAAAGTTTCTTCAGGTTTTTCCACAGGATCATAGGGTTAGGGTTAGAGTCTCATGGAAAAATATGAATGAACTTTTTGGCCAAAGCATAGGTTACATCACCAGATGGCCAATACCGAAATCAGACTGATTATATTCTTTGCAGCCAAAGATGGAGAAGCTCTATACAGTCAGCAAAAACAAGACAAGGAGCTGACTGTGGCTCAGATCATGAACTCCTTTTTGCCAACTTTAGACTTTAATTGAAGAAAGTGGGAAAAACCACTTGACCATTCAGGTATGACCTAAATCAAATCCCTTATGATTATACAGTGGAAGTGAGAAATAGATTTAAGGGCCTAGATCTGTTAGAGTGCCTGATAAACTATGGACGGATGTTCGTGACACTGTACAGGAGACAGGGATCAAGACCATCCCCAAGAAAAAGAAGTGCAAAAAAGCAAAGTGGCTGTCTGAGGAGGCCTTACAAATAGCTATGAAAAGAAGAGAAGTGAAAAGCAAAGGAGAAAAGGAAAGATACACCCATTTGAATGCAGAGTTCCAAAGAATAGCAAGAAGAGATAAGGAAGGCTTCCTCAGTGATCAGTGCAAAGAAATAGAGGAAAACAATAGAACGGGAAAGACTTAGAGATCTCTTCAAGAAAATCAGAGATACCTAGGGAACATTTCATGCAAAGATGGGCTCAATAAAGGACAGAAATGGTATAGACCTAACAGAAGCAGAAGATATTAAGAAGAGGTGGCAAGAATACACAAAAGAACTGTACAGAAAGATCTACATGACCAGATAATCATGATGGTGTGTTCACTCACCTAGAGCCAGACATCCTGGAATGTGAAGTGGGCCTTAGGAAGCATCACCACAAACAAACCTAGTGGAGGTGATGGAATTGCAGTCAAGCTATTTCAAATCCTAAAAGATGATGCTGTGAAAGTACTGCACTCAATATGCCAGCAAATTTGGAAAACTCAGCAGTGGATACAGGACTGCAAAAGGTCAGTTTTCATTCCAATCCCAAAGAAAGGCAATGCCAAAGCATGCTCAAACTACCACACAATTGCAGTCATCTCACACGCCAGTCAAGTAATGCTCAAAATTCTCCAAGCCAGGCTTTAGCAATACGTGAACAGTGAACTTCCAAATGTCCAATCTGTTTTTAGGAAAGGCAGAGGAACCAGAGATCAAATTGCCAACATCCGCTGGATCATCAAAAAAGCAAGAGAATTCCAGAAAAAATCTATTTCTGCTTTATTGACTATGCCAAAGCCTTTGACTGTGTGGATCACAATAAATTGTGAAAGAGATGGGAATACCAGACCACCTGACCTGCCTCTGTGAGAAATCTGTATGCAGTCAGGAAGCAACAGTTAGAACCGGACATGGAATAACAGACTGGTTCCAAATTGGGAAAGGAGTACGTCAAGGCTGTATATTGTCACCCTGCTTATTTAACTTATATGCAGAGTACATCATGAGAAATGCTGGCTGGATGAAGCACAAGCTGGAATCAAGATTGCTGGGAAAAATATCAATAACCTCAGATATGTAGATGACACCATCCTTATGGCAGAAAGTGAAGAAGAACTAAAGAGCCTTTTGATGAAAGTGAAAGAGGAGAGTGAAAAAGTTGGCTTAAAGCTCAACATTCAGAAAACGAAGATCATGGCATCTGGTCCCATCACTTCATGGCAAATAGATGGGGAAACAGTGGCTGACTTTATTTTTGGGGGCTCCAAAATCACTGCAGATGGTGACTGCAGCCATGAAATTAAAAGACGCTTACACCTTAGAAAGAAAGTTATAACCAACCTAGACAGCATATTAAAAAGCAGAGACATTACTTTGCCAACAAAGGTCTGTCTAGTCAAGGCTATGGTTTTTCCAGTAGTCATGTATGGATGTAAGAGTTGGACTGTAAAGAAAGCTGAGCATAGAAGAACTGATGCTTTTGAACTGTGGTGTTGGAGAAGACTCTTGAGAGTCCCTTGGACTGCAAGGAGATCCACCCAGTCCATCTGAAAGCAGATCAGTCCCGGGTGTTCATTGGAAGGACTGATGTTGAAGCTGAAACTCTAATACTTTGAGCACCTGATGCGAAGAGTTGACTCAATTGAAAAGACCCTGATGTTGGGAAAGATTGAGGGCAGGAGGAGAAGGGGATGAGAGAGGATGAGATGGTTGGATGGCATCACTGACTCAATGGACATGAGTTGGGTGGGCTCCGGGAGTTGATGATAGACAGGGAGGCCTGGCGTGCTGAGGTCCATGGGGTTGCGAAGAGTCGGACACGACTGAGCGAATGAACTGAACTGAACTGAACTGATAGGTTTACAGGGCTTCCCGGCTAGCACAGTGCTAAAGAATCCACCTACCAACACAGCAGATGCAGGTCTGATCCCTGTGCAGGGAAGATCTCTAGAGTAGGAAATGTCTACCCACTTCAGTCTTCTTGCCTTCAAAATTCCACAGACAGAGAAGCGTGGCGAGCTACCATCCAAGGGGTTCACAAAGAGTCAGAAGTGACTAGCTCATGCTCATTCACACACACACACACACACACACACACACACACACACACACACACAGAGACACGTACACATTTACAAAGTGAAATAGCATTAAGTAAAAAAGATCTCATTTAAAGAAAGAATCATTTTTACTTATAAGTGGCCAGTCATATGCAATGAAGTGTTTCAAGTGGCTGAGGAAATAACAAAAGTGTTTTTTGATCTCTCTTCTTATTCTCTGGGCTTCAAAAATCTTTGAAATCTGCCACCGGAGACAGAAGAATGAAAACCTTCCCTAGCCTGAGCTCTCCATTGTCTTAGTAAACACTTCACCTCCTGAATAAGTTCTACACTTCTGTAAATTGAGTTCCACCAGTAAAGAACCCTCAACTTAAAGCCCATACCACTGTGAATTCGAATTTATCCAAGTTACAGAATTTCACAAAGAAAAGCAACTCTATTTTCAGCCCTAATTGCAATTAGCCAAGAAAACAAGTACACTTGCAAGGGGTCATGCTCCGAAGTTCTTTCTGGAAGAAAATGCTTAGGAATTTGTATTCCACGTTCCCACAGAAACGATGTTAAATAACACTTGAGCCCACAAAGGCTTACTGACCTCATTGTGTCTCTAAGGCATAAAAACAACTGGCAGGACCAGGCAAGGTGCCTCAGCCCGGGAGTAGGGTGTGCTCCTTCTAGCACCTGGCTTCTCCTTCTTTTTCTCTCACCAACACATTGGTTTATTTGGGGTTTTTTTTTCATTTATCTTCATTTATTATAAATTATTTTCATTTATCTTTTTAAAATTGAAGTATAGCTGATTTACAATGCTGTGTTAATCTCTGCTGCACAGCAACATGATTCAGTTATGCAGATATATGCATTCTTTTTTATAGTCTTTTCCATTGCGGTTTATCTCAGCATATAGACTACAGCTCCCTGTGCTATACAGTAGGACCTGGCTGTTTGTCCATTCTATGCGATAGTTTGCATCTGCCAGCCCCAAACTCCCGGTCCATGCCTTCCCCAACACCTCGGCAATCACAGGTCTGTCCTCTACATCTGTGACCCGGTCCATGCCTTCCCCAACACTTCAGCAACAACAAGTTGTCCTCTACATCTGCGAGTCTTTTTCTGTTCCATAGCTAGGTTCATTTTAAGGACTACTTTCTGTTATATGACTTCTGCAGTTCAGCAGCAATCACTCAAGAGGCTATTCGGGAAAACCACTGCCACCTACTCCCCTGGAATCGCTCTGGCAAAAGTTATCAGGGGCTTTCTCATCTCCATGTCCATTCATTTCTCTGAAAAATTCAAATTTCCTGACTTCCGACCTCTCTGTTGTTGTTTTCAGCTAGCTCCCTCTTTCCCTCTCACTTCCTCTCTCTGAACTTTCCCCTATTCCTGTCTTACCTCTTGACCACTTCTCTTTCTCACTGGTTGATGCCTTCCTCTATCCATTTTTAAATGCTGGTGTTGTCTGTGTCCTACCATAGGCCCCTTTTTTCATTCTGCCTCTTTCTTATAGGGAGACTCACTTGTCCTCATAATTTAAAATGCCTGGTACATAAGAAGTGCTTTCACTGTTATCCTTCAAAATCCAATTTAAATATCACCTCTTGCCCAAAGCCTTAGCGAACCTCCTCCACACTCCCTTCACCAGAAGAATCCTCTGTCATTTGTGCTCTCCAAGCACTTAATATAAACTTCTAGAATAGCCATCAGCAATCAGCATAACCTATTCTATCTTAATAGGCTGGTCGCCTGCACCAGACTGTGAGCCCCTCAACAGAAGGGTTGATTTCATTGAATTCTATTCGATAAGCATCAGTAAGTGTGACCACTTCATGATCAAGCTCAGATCTACAGGTCAAGCAAAGAAATAGAAGACCTGGGGCATGTCAAGATCCATAAAATGTGATCTTTGCCCCCAAGGAACTTAATTCACATTTGAGTAAAAAAGACAGATATCAAAATCAATAACTAAACACCAAGAGGGGGAAATGCAATATTCATTCATTCAATCCATCCATAGATATCCAGTGCCTTTTAAGTGCCAAGCACTGTATAAAGTGCTAGAGATACAGGATAAACAAGACAGACAAGGAAAGGAGACATGGAATTATATTTTAATGATCCTTTGAAGTACCTGAAACTGCTGCTTCTATGTCAGACCTTTCTAACAACGGATTTCTCATTATCCTTCTACATTGGACTTGACTTTTTTGGTTGTTCCTTCTTAGTCATTTCACATATGATGCAAGACTTATGAAGCAACAGCTTTTTCTTTTATATCTGCCAAAGAATCAAGTAAATGAGTTAAAATGTACTTAATAGCTTTTAGGAGATTATTTTAAGAGGTAACAGACTAACATAAACATGTAATAAAAAAATTACACAAGTCTTAAAGAGGGGCTAAAAAACAAAAAGTTAAATAGTTCCACGATTACTCTTAGCTTAAATGAAAAAGCATGCTAAGCTCCAGCTCATAAATAACTATACAATATGTTGGGCTCAGGAAGGAATTTTCCTGGCGACCACATATTACGTACACATTATAATTCAAATGTTGGGCAATACTTTCTTCTATGGCTAAAGGGGACAATTACAAGACTTGAGAAGGAAATTCTCATAGACTAAATATATTGTCATCAGAAGCTTATAAGTCAGTCAAAGTCTTAAACGGAGCTTTCAGAATTGAGACCAGGTAACTGAAAACTGAAAGCAGATCAGGACCTTGGATTCTCCAGTCATAGTTTGTTGTTTTTTTTTTTTTTCCCCTCTGTTAATGCTCTTAGAAAATCTTCTCAAATTAAGTTGGCTTATCCTCTGGCATGGAATCTGTTTAGGGAACACACTCTAGCTCCCCTGACAAATACACCAAGGAGAATCAGCCCCAGGAAAGTGCAATTTAAAAACAGAAAAATCAAGACTGCTTCATACATCTGTCTCTGCAAACTTATTCCAACATGTCTAATGATATTTTCAGAGGGAAGCACAAACCTATTAAATAATGGTGGGTCCGGGAAAATTAAGGCATGCCAACATATAAAATCATAGTATAACTTTGTTCAAAATTCCCAAATGGCGTCACAACACAGCGGCACAACTGTTCTTGTTTTGTGTGAACAACTTACTTGTTTCTGATGATTCTAATTCCAAGATTGAAAATGAATGGAGGGCTTCCCTGGTGGCTCAACGGTAAGGAATGTGCCTGACAATGCAGGGGACATGGGTTCGATCCCTCATCGGGGAAGATCCCACATGCCACAGGGAAACTGGGCCCGTGCACCACAACTACTGAGCCTGTGCTCTAGAGCCCGGGAGTTACAACTACCAAAGCCCGAGCACCCTAGAGCCTGCGCTCCACAGTAAGAGAAGCTCCCCCAGTGAGAAGCCCGTGCACCACAGCTAGAGAAAAGCCCACACGATAATGAAGCCCCAGCAGCAATGATGACCCAGCACAGCCAAAAAATAAATCTTTTCAATGAATGGAAATGCTAACCTCTCAATCCATCCTATCATGTGTAAAATTGATAGCTAGTGGGAAGTATTAACAGAGAGAGCTTAGCTCTTTGATGACCAAGAGGGGTGGGATGGGGTGGGGTAGGAGGGAAATAAGTAATCAGGAGAAGCTACCAGTCTTGGATAATCAAGAGATTATCCATCATGAAGAATGTTCATATATATTTAACAAGATGAAATCTGCTTTTTTAATAAAATCCGACCAGATGCAGAGTCCTGAACTCAGTGAAGCTTGAAAATTGTGAAGTAGCACTGTTGTTACCTAACTTTCACCAAACAGTGAAAGTATGTGTTAACGCTGGAAGAAAACCAAAGAGATAGAGCAATATCTTAACTTTGGTTCCAAGTGTTTAAGCGATTTGGCTGATGTAGAAAAGTGTCGCTCTCATGTTATCAAATTTTACCTTCTCCAAGATTTCCTAAAGGGGCACCGAATGATAGTTATAAATGTAACCATAAAACTCCATAGAGGTTACTTAAGCTCAGTCACCTACAATTCTTGTCTGCCATTTGTCTGACTTCTGTTCCCTTAAACAAAGAATCAAAAACAGAATTTTGTCTGAATTTTTAAACATTCCATAAATCCAAGCAAGCCATTCCTTAACCCTATTATTCATGAATACTGATGAATATTTACATGTTAGCAGCTTGTAAATGCTCCTGCAATTTACCTTCTTAATTGGCACATATTTGCATCTAACTCATTGCTTCAAAAGAACCTTAAAAAGTTAACTTTGTAAATATGTTTGTGATAAATACAGATTTTGTCACTTATACCTTGATGTGAGGGCTTCCCTGCTGGCTCAGTGGTAAAAAAAAAAACCTGCCTGCCAATGCTGGAGACTTGGGTTCGATCTCTGGCTCGGGAAGATCTCTTGGAAAAGAAAGCGAAAACCCACTCCATTTGCCTGAAAAAAATCTACTTGCCTGGAAAATCCCATGGACAGAAGAGCTTGGCAGGCTACCCAGTCCATGGGTTCAAAAAGAATCAGACACAACTTAGCAACTAAGCAAGAACAACTTTGATGTGACATAAATCAATCAAAATTAACACTTATGACCAAGTGTGCCACTCATTTGAATATATGCTCGAAGGACCAGTCAACACTAACAAAATACTCCTGGAAATTAAATGTTAAGTCAAAAGCATAGCTGACTGTGCAAAAGATTTCATAATGCTGACAAGCCTTAATTTTAGACTTTGGAAACAAAACAAATGCAGATATGCAGGTCAACATTCTAGTAAACACAGCAGGATCAGTCCTTGGTAACGCACTCACGTGTCATATTTAATGATTAAATAAATGTTCTACACTATTGCATTTATAAAGGAAAGAGGAATCTAGGATTCTGTTTAGAGTCAAGCCTAGCATTTCCTTTCCAACTTTATTTCAGATTTACCAACTGCCAAATGTACTTTAAGCACCTAGGCTATTGGCAGTACTAAGTTGCTGGGCAAGAAAAGTTAAGCCAACTATTCTCACCATAACTCATGTGCAAGCTACAACACTGTTCTCGAATTTCACTAGGTCAAGCCAAGCAACTTACATCCCAATCCTGTCTTGCAACTAACAACACACACACACAAAGAGATACATTAGGTTGTAAAGCCAGATTCTGCCCCTCTACATGGCCTAGAAATCTTTTCTTACTCTGACTGTATATAAATAGTTAACAGTAAATGGACCAAGAATTAGTTTCAAAAAACTAAAATCTTACTGTCCAGATCTAATTATCTGAATTTTCACTGGATCAACCAAAACTAGTTTCCCAAGATCAATTTCTAGAAATTGTCTTGATAGAGCTAACATACATCAATTGTACGCGTGTGACTCAAAAACAATTAGAAAGGTTATGTAAAGTATACATTAATAACTATGATTAGGAACTTCAAAGGTAGCCCAGATTTCAAACTTAGTCATTTTTATATATACCGTAATACAGATACAGTCCTGCATGCATCACTGTATCTAATACATGTCTGCCATTCAAATTCCATTATCTAAATGGAATTCTGTTTGTTTAATAGGCTCATTCTGGACAAGCCATTCAGTAACTCTGCATTCAACCTGACTGCTGCTGCTGTTGCTGCCAAGTCGCTTCAGTCGTGTCCGACTCTGTGCGACCCCATAGACGGCAGCCTACCAGGCTCCCCCGTCCCTGGGATTCTCCAGGCAAGAACACTGGAGTGGGTTGCCATTTCCTTCTGCAATGCAGGAAAGTGAAAAGTGAAAGTGAAGTAGCTCAGTCATGTCAGACTCTTCTCGACACCATGGGCTGCAGCCTACCAGGCCGCTCCATCCATGGGATTTTTCCAGGCAAGAGTACTGGAGTGGGGTGCCAAATTTCCTGTCAACCAAGGACCATACATAAACCCCAGGTATTATCAACAAACAAGCAACACAATTCAATCATGGACTATACGCCTAAGGAATCTTAAATTGATACTACACCACTGGTGTGTTGCAATTACCTAAAATAGCCTCAATTTTTTTCACAAACTAAAAGGACTAATACAAAAGAATTTTGAGCCAGATCAAATTTCACTACTATAAAAACAAAATATAAGAAAAAAGATTCTAAGTCTCAGGTACTAACTCTACTTCTTTCTATGAGTCAGAATATAAAAATTCTTCTTCGTTAAAGAATTAATTACAATACTTCCCTGAGGTCAATTTAGTGAGAGTCTGTCAATATTTATAAAAGACCCTAAAGATTTTTAATACAATTGAGTACTTATTTACATAATTTTGAACATGATACTGATTTCATATAAAAATAAATGAAGAGCCTAATGCATAGTTCACAGATGTGTAAGCTTTTGGTCTTCAATGCATTTTCACATTTATCTTCACAGTAATGTACATTGTTCTCATGTGTCCCATTCAGTGAAATCACCCATATTATGAAGTCCGTAAGAGTTTCTTTGGATTTTTCACTTATTCACTACTTAGAATATCACCTTGCATTTGATAGGCTTATTAAATAATTACTTATTAAATTGTTGAATTCAATGGGCAGACTGAAAGATCATAAAAGGCAGAAATTACACTCAGCCTAATTCTGTGCAGACCTTAGAAAGAAATCTTGCAGATTTTTAAGTAGTCAACTTTAATGTCTATGATGAGAAGGCTGTAATTTAAATGTTCTCAAACAGAAAATTTATTTCTAGGAGACAAGAGAGCATAGTTATAAATGAACAGACTCTGAAATTTGCCTCTCAGCGTTAAGTCCCTCATCTACTTGGATCTGATTTCCATATATGCTGTGAGATAAGAAACCATATTCATTTTAATTCAACTATTACAGCCCCATGAGTTAAATACATTCTCATTTCTCAATAAATAAATGAACAGACTCTGGGATCAGACAGCCTCAGATTCAAAACTTGGTTCCATCAAGTGGCACTGGGAAAGTTGATTACCTCTGCTGGGTCTCAATTTCCCCATATGTAAAACTGATCTATTGATGCCATCTAACTCATAAACATTAAATAAGGAATATGATTGGGCATGTAGAGTAATTGGTATGGCACCCAGCACACAGTAACACATGGTGTTCATTTGGGTAGCACTGGCCTTAAATTGGGCTTCCATGGTGGCTCAGACGGTAAAGCAACTGCCTGTTAACGCGGAAGACCTAGGTTCAATCCCTGGGTCAGGAAGATCCCCTTGGGAAGGAAATGGCAACCCACTCCAGTACTCTTGCCTGGAAAATTCCATGAATGGAGGAGCCTGGTAGGCTACAGTCCATGGGGTCGCAAAGAGTCGGACACGACTGAGCAACTGCACTGGTTGGTTCACTGGCCTTAAACTACAAAGATCAAAGTAATATATTTGGTATGTAGAGTTTTATAGCAAATTTGCTAGTCCTCTAAAATATTATAAGCATTTTTTTCTGCAAAAGAGAAACCTATTTGAAGGTGTCTGGACTACTGAAGTTCCTATTAGTAATAATGATTTCCCAGTATATGAATAGAGCTGGGTTTGCAGACACTGTAAGCAACACACCAGTCTATTCTGACTTGGTTCTGGTCAAGCCATGCTCTGGGAATTATCTGATTTAAAAAAAAAAAAACAACCATTAATTGTCCTTCTAGTGATAAAACCATTTGATAATGCTTTGGGGATAAACATTAAGTTGTATAAAGCTGATAGTAATGCAAATAATATCCGTCCACAGCAATACAAAGAAATATTCTTTGGTAGAGATACAATTGATTTACATCCTGTAGAAAAGATGACTCCAGCATTTATACCTATAGAATTGTCTTACTACATATTAGTCAGTTTGGCATCTATTAGCAAATCATTTCAGCATTCCTGATTGTGTGTGTGTGTGTGTGTGTGTATGTGAAAGAGAGAGAGAGAAATCTCGACTTTTCAAATTCTCCTTATCATGGACCAAGATGTTAGAACTGATCCTCTTAAACAGCATATGTGTTTTGAAATGTTTTTCACTGCAAGGGGAAAACACCTGGATTATTCGGAACTCTGAAGACATGAGTTTGACTCCCTACTCAGCCAGTTGATTTATTCTGGCCAAAGTCAAATACCCTTCTCCAAGGAGGAGTTTTCTCAACTGTGACATATAGAGCAACTACACTGCCACATCTATGTATTTTCTGGAGCACATAAGATAATCAAAAGAGGACTCCATTGCATAAAACAACACACATTTATATTATCACCCTCATGTAGCCACATGACATCACCTACACCCCGGTGTGAACAAACTATAAACCTGGAAAACACTCAAGAGGTAGGTAAGAGCTGCCATGGCCCCAAGACAGCAGGAATCAGGCTCCTGGTCCTCGATAGCCTCAGCTCTAAACTTATCTTTGTCACAAGAAACTGTTTGGAAGGACTGATGCTGAAGCTGAAACTCCAATACTTTGGCCACCTGATGTGAAGAACTGACTCATTTGAAAAGACCCTGATGCTGGGAAAGATTGAAGGCAGGAGGAGAAGGGGACGACAGAGGATGAGATGGTTGGATGGCATCACCAACTCAATGGACATGAGTTTGGGTAAACTCCGGGAGTTGGTGATGGACAGGGAAGCCTGGAGTGCTGTGGTCCATGGGGTCACGAAGAGTCGGACACGACTGAGCAACTGAACTGAATGTGATATCAAGAGGTACTTGACATGTCATAGCCTAGGTTTCCTTAATTCTTTGGGGGTGACTTTCAAATAAGAAATAGGAGTAACTAAGATTTTGAAAGGACAATGAATTTTCCAGGCAAGAGTACTAGAGTGGGTTGCCATTTCCTTCCCAAGGGAATCTTCCTCACCCAGGGATTGAACCCAGGTCTCCCACGTTAACAGGCAGTTTACCGTCTGAGCCACCATGGAAGCCCAATTTAAGGCCAGTGCTACCCAAATAAAGTGATAGCTTCCTCAAAAAGAGGGCTTCCCTCATAGCTCAGTTGGTAAAGAATCTGCCTGCAATGTGGGAGACCTGGGTTTGATTCCTGGGTTGGGAAGATTTCCAGAGTATTCTTGCCTGGTGAGTCCCATGGACAGAGGAGCCTGGCAGGCTACAATCTATGGAATCCCAAGTGTTGGATATGCCTTAGTGACTAACCCACGATCAGGCAAATACCCAGTTTTACATGGTTTGGAGTCAACAGTCAAATGGCCTGACATCCACTAATAATTCACTAGGGTAGTTCCGCTCCGTTTCTGTCTCTTATGGAGTGCGCTGCCATTTCCTTCTCCAATGCATGAGTGAAAAGTGAAAGTGAAGTCGCTCAGTCGTGTCCGACTCTTAGCGACCCTGTTGGACTGCAGCCTACCAGGCGCCTCCGTCCATGGGATTTTCCAGGCAAGAGTACTGGAGTGGGGTGCCATTGCCTTCTCCACTTAAGAGGTCTTAGAAGAGACTAAAAGTGTTGGAAAATACTAATGTAATTGGTCAGAACTACTTTTAGAGCCTTACTGTACCAAAGAATATAACTTGCTTCCTGTATGAATCATATACCAAAGGCAATTGCTTTGCCCATTGTTGATTACCTATTGTAACAGAAAAGGCTGGCATGTAATGAAATGTTTACTGCTACACTGTGCAACTCCTGAAGCATTTAAGTTACACAGATTGGCTCTGCTAGGATTTCTAGTAGGAGACTCTAAGAACATTTAAATTTTTTTTCTCCTCTCTTCTCTGTCTCCTAAGAAGACTGCCACAAGGTAGCCTGGATTCTGTATCTTTTAGTTTTTATATTTTCTTCAGAAAAAAAATTACAAAATAAAACACATTAAGATGTTAGGTACTCACTTTAAATTTTTGTTGGTACAATTCGACAAGACTTTAAAAATCAGCTTTGCCTTATACCCTGTCTCCTTCTCTAATAATCTGACACATATTTTGATGGGTTCCTTAAGTCAGCATCTTCAGCCAGAGATAAAAGCCAATATAGAAAAACAATGAAAGCAGTCAGTGTATTAGAATCATCAATGGATTTTAAAATAATTTATCATTTTGCTCTGCTTTCCTATTTTTCTTTTATGCCACTAATAAAACTTGCAAATCGAACTTTGCTCCCTGAAAATAAGGGGAATCTTTCTTAAACAAAGCCAGTTTCCCTACTTAACTATATCCAGTTTACAGGATGGTGAGGCGGTTTTCTTCAAGATGTACCTTTCCCAAGGCTGTTGGTGACCGGTTTCTTCCTGATACCCACAAAGCTGTAGTTCCTGCAACATTGTCCACGCCCACCTCACTTACTACAGTCTCAACTCTCATCCTGCCTCAGGCAGAGTGGGGTGCTGCTCAAAGGGAACACTTGGGACAACTACTTGCAAAGCAGAACCAGTTGGTACCTGTTGGTGGAAACTCGCATATTCATTGGGCTTTGTGCTTGTCGATCTCCCACTGCTCCACAAAGAAGCCGTGAACCAGTTTTATCCTGCAAACCAGAAACAGGAACTGAACGGGCCGCTAACCAGGCCTCCAAAACAGGAAGCAGGGGACAGTCCCCGTAGCCACCGGAGGGGAACTAATTCGTAGCAGAGGACTCCCAGAAGGCTGGCAGCAGCCAAGGCCACTGGTGAGACAAAGCCAAGTTGTGTGCCTATAATTAGGCTTCACCTAGAGGTGGAACCGACTGTAACTCTCAACTGACGACTCTATGAAGCAGACCAAAGGTGACCAAGTTGAGCCAAGGAGCCAGGAGCCTGGGAAGCAGGATCAATGATGACAATCTGCACTTGACTATTTAGGGTAAGAAATGAGTGCTCTACAAACAAGTGTACTTTGTGTTTTGGAGTTTTCTTTTTAGCTTTGCTTTTTTTCTAATTTTCTAGTAAAATCCTTTTTGGAAAATTTTGCCTCCAAGAAAGCAAGAGGAGGCACAGTGCTCTGGGCTCCCACAGGGTGGCAATGATATGCCAGCAAAAAACACAAGCGTGGCTCCACTGGGATAATTTTTTTTAACCCCTTCCTAAACTAGACCTTTTTTTTTTTTTATGAGTTTGCCAACATTTGCTCTTTTGATAATTTTCTAAGGCTTGTTCCTTGGTTGAAGAAAGACTGACTGGAAGTGGGAAGGGGCTTGTAGGTGGTCTAGATCAGAGGTTCTCAAACACCATTCTGTTGATTGGCATGATAGAGTTTTTTATCCATCATGGCGAAATAGGAAAAATAAAATGCATTTTCCCATATATTTACTGTATGTAAAAAGCTATTCTTTAAGATTATGTTTCCCTAATTTAACATTAAAAAGAATGTCTTTTTAAGAAATAGTGGCAGTAGTTGGCTGGTTTTTGAGTTTTCTTTTTCTTTTTAATATCCTTACTTGGAAAAATAAAATCATGACAAATTCATGTCAATCTTCAACTTTTTAAAAACCAGTTCATGGAAACCACTATTTAGGAAATACTGACACCACCTTCTCCAAGTATATGAGACAGTATGGATAAAAGCTTCATTGGATTTAAAAGCAGAAGATGCAGAAGTGGGCTGGAAGATTCTCAGGAACTTCTCATTCTGAGATATACAGGATACAAAGGTTATGTTTGCTTTGTTTTGTTATCAAATAAGATTGGAAGTCCTAGGGAGCTGTGCTGGAAGCAAGTGAAACCAAACCCAGAAAGTTCAGATGCCTGTCCAGTGACATGACCAAATAGGAGACTATTATCACAAGCAAGGCGGGAACACTACACAGATGAAAATATAAAGGCTAAATTCTTAAAATTTTGACCTGCATATGTTTCCTTCCTGTTCCCCACTGCTGCTACTGGGTGATAGGCTGAGTAAGAGATTGCAATCTACAGAAAGCCTGCCTAAGAGAAAGGCCAGGGGATACAATGGTAGTTTGGGTGGGGGGCGGGGGGCGCGGTGTGGAGGCAGGGAAGGGGGAAACAGGCAGCCATTCAATTGTGAGCCCCCTAAGAAGGAGTGAGGTGGCCGTGAACAGAACACTGTCCCTGGGTCTTAGATCAGCTGGAATTCAAAGACCATAAATAGGTTTGGAGGGGGTGAAGGTGAAAGTGTTCCTAGATCTCCTGCTGACATCGCTTCCTCCTTCGCTGAACACCCTTCTTCCTCCCTCACCGTCCCTCACCTCCCTCCTCTCCCCAAAACTTCCCAAGCCTTCCTTTGTCCCCTGCCTCACCACAGCCTCTCCTTCCAACACCACCAATCCAAAGTGATACTCCTACATCCAGCCAAGACACTACCAGAAGCTAGGTAAATACATGTTACCAATTCTAACTCAGGGCAAGATGGACTCAAAGTCTCAGTTTTAGGTTGGCCAGCAACATAATTTTACTGCTTAAATAGACAAAGGGGCTCCAGACTTCAAGTACATTGAGTTAGGAGGGCTCTTACAGGCTAGACCCAAATCTAACCACCATCTATAATACTGTTTCTAAGAAAAAGTGTGCTTCTGGTTCTAAGCAGCAACCTTAAATCATTTAGGCTGAATGAATGAATATAACTCCTTTATGGTTCAGTTTTCTCATAAGCAAATAGGGGAATAATAAAGTCTATCCCAGCTACACTTTGCAAAAGTAGTGTTCATTTTTTTTTTAAAAATTTGATTCCCTGCCATTTGGGGCCTATCTACCTCAGTGGAATAGCTCTGCATCACTAACTTCTATATCACTGACATTTGTATCACTAAGATCGCTTAGCTTTTCTAGAAATTTACTGTCTACAATGCAGGGGTCTGGGAAGGGGTGTTATTAGCCTGTCAACCGACATCTCTGAGTGATAGTCTTGTATATATGATGAATTTTCATAAAATATTGGATAGAATATTAGTTTCAAGATGGAAATGAAAGAGAGAATGACAAGGGTAGTCAAAGAACAAACTTGATTATAGTTGAACAATAATCAAATAGGAAAAATCAGTGAAAACCTGTAACTGCAATCTACTCTTTAGAAAACCCCCGTACACATAAAGAGCAGAAGCTTGTAAAAATGTAATCAAACTACTTCAACGCCAACATTCCATTTTAAATGTTGAGGCCCTTGTAAATCCTCCTTGTTTACCATTCTATCTCAGGTTAGGGGTCACCTCTGACCCACCCTTCTTCCAGTTTGATTCTAGAGGCTACTTCCTGGAAGCCCAAAGCATTCTGCAAGGATGCTCACAACCAGGAATCTGCACTTGAATCTGTGCTGCTCACCAACCCTGAGCTCCTGGAGATGGCAACATTATATATATACGCGGTTCATTCATCTCTATGAACTGAAGTGATTCCTTTTTAAATCAATACTGCTATAATTTTAAAGTACAGAATTTAGGGCTGGAGGGAATCTCAGAGACCAGTTATTACAACTCTTCTCTGAGATTTTAAATGATTTGCTCCAGGCAATGGCACCCCACTCCAGTACCCTTGCCTGGAAAATCCCATGGATGGAGGAGCCTAGTAGGCTGCAGTCCATGGGGTCACTAAGAGTCAGACACAACTGAGCGACTTCACTTTCACTTTTCACTTTCATGCATTGGAGAAGGAAATGGCAACCCACTCCAGTGTTCTTGCCTGGAGAATCCCAGGGACGGGGGAGCCTAGTGGGCTGCCATCTATGGGGTTGCACAGAGTCGGACACGACTGAAGTGACTTAGCAGCAGAGAAGAACCAAGACCAGAATCCAGATCGTGAAACTCTTGTTCAGATGCTCTGTCCTAGCCCACCTTGCTGCCTTCCTTTGCAAACTCATAGGATTACATGAGAGAATCCTAGAAATTTACTTTCATCTCCCCTCTCTCCCTCCATCCCTGATCCAATTGTTTAGGCCACTGAAGGAGACAAAGGACCTTACTCAGAATTACATGGTTCAGAGCAGAGTCAGGATAAAGACTCAGACCAAACTAGAGGGATAAAGTTCTTCCCACTATGTCATAACGATTCAACTTTAACGTGGCAGTAGTAGATGTAGAGAAGAGGTCAGCATGGGGCCAAAATCTTACCAGGCCTGTTTTTGCAAGGCCTGCAAGCTAGGAATGGTTTTTCTATTTTTTACATGGTTGAGGAAAAAAAAGAAAAAATCAAAAGAATATCACTTTGTGAATAATATGAGATATAAATTTCATAAATCTGACAACATCCATTAACCAAGTTTTGTTGGAATACAGCCATGATGATTTATTTAGATCCTCTTTATGGCTCCTCTTGAGTAACACCTGCAGAGTTGAGGAGGTGTGAGAGGCACCTCCAGGGAAATCTAAAACGTTTATGCCATCTGGCCCTTTACAGAGGACAAACAAGTGCTCTCTTAGAAATCAGAAGTTGAGTTCTACTACTGTTCACCTTGGCCTCCCTCAGTTTAGAAAAACAAAACCGATACCATTTTCATTCTGTCACATCTTCAACGTTTTCTTGCTGAATGAGAGACCTGAGGGTTCGTGTCACAGGCAGGGGTGAAACTGGGGCCTGCCTTGGTTGAGCTCACCAGTGGGATGGGACAGAGCGGGCCCAGAAACACTGGTCTCCCTAGAATGTGCCCTCCTCCCCACTATTCCACATTGCACACAATGGCTCACAAGGTCCCTGCCAGCTCTCCACCACGAGTTTGATGTTTCCCTCTCTTAATTCTGAGAATAAATCAGTCCAGCTAAATGGAGGTAGCAAGGGTGAAGCCAGACCTTTTAGAGTCAGGCACCCAAAGTGGGACCCTCCATTGACCAGTTGTTACCCATGACCTTGAGCCAGTGATGGAGCCCTTGGTTTTCTCATCTAAGAAGATAGCTAAGTACTTCCCTCATGGGCTTGTTTGGAGTATTAAATGAGATACATTTCAAATGTCTGGTACCTTCTAATCTTTCTCTCTCCCTTTCCCAGAGATAGTATTTGGAGAATAAACATTACGTGAACCTTGTTAGGAAAGTCTTTCAAGTTAGCTTAAAGATTATTTTATAAAAAAATACCCAATCTATCAAAACAATAAAAATAGGCTTAGCATTTTATTGGGTGTTTTCCTCATATATCTTTCAGTTCTTTGAAGCTTTTTCCAAATTATAATCCAAAAATAAAAATGCTGTAATTTTTAGAAACATTTATGTAATTTTTATAGCAAGTCACACAACCAAGCTAAACTATATTCTACCCATTTCCAGTTATGAAGACTAAGACAGTAAAATACACCAGAACCAGAAAATCCTAGTTTATTCAATCTGGCTTCCTTAACATGAAATTCTTGTTCTTAAAATATTCAGTTTTGGCTGAATTCCAAGACTGAAATAAGCCTTCTTCAGGTGTTCTGAAAAGACTGAAGAGAATCAGAACTGGAAACAAGATTGGAATATAAAACCTTCTATGTGATCACAATGCAAGAAACTTATTGTCTGAAAGCACCATTAAATCAAATTTTATGCCCACACTTATAAAAAAATAAATATGTATATATATTCTCAACATTGGTTATACAGGGTGCTAAAGGTTAATTTCAATAACATGCTTTTATCTCTAACATTTGCTAACAGATAGCAAATTGCTTCAGTCCCTTGAATTGCAGTGACACTTTCTGAAATCTGTAATAGGCTGAAAAGATTTTTTTTCATGAATTACTCTAGCAGTCACTTTAATGGGCACACTTTAATGGCCAATCTAACTTAGTTATTAAAACTGGGTATCAGCGTTTTACATAATGTTAAATTATCTACTTGCCAGCCCATAGGGGTATATGGAGTCATGAAAAATAGACTCTGCTCTTTTTCACCAAAATTCCAACAGAGATATCACGCAAGTTTAGTGTTAAGTTAAAAAAGTTGCTTTTGAAAGTAATTACTTGAAAATTCAAATTGGTAGGAGATGGGAAATCAAGCCACTAAACTTCAGGGAAAGGGAGCTGGGAAGATCGTGACATAACATGCAAATTCACACAGATCCGCTCTGCGTGCAGCTGGCTGCGTGGCAGAAGTCAGAATTTTTGTACTCTCAAAAGTACACGGAAAAAAATGAGGACATCTTCTAAAACAGGCACAGGTATATATAGAAGGAAAATGTGGGCCAAATCTAACAGAAGAGAAACCAAAACACTGAATAAGGCAGGGCTCACTGGGACAAATAACTCGCACTGCAGGCGAACAGAAGTTCTTCAAGAGGACCCCACGCACCCCGGGACTCCCAGCGCGGGCCGGCTGCCGGGCGGTCAGACTCTCTGCCCCGAGCTGCGAGCGACCCGAGCAGTCACGCAGCGCCGCTCGCTGCCCCTAAGGTGGGGCAAGAAGTAAATAAGTAAGACGCTCAATTGCTGCCCAGAAACTGATCGATTTTTCCTATGGGGGCGGGGGGGTGGGGTGGGAAACAACAGCTTTCCCTTTGCGGTGGCCCCTGACCGCGGAGGCCGGGGCCCTGCATTGTTAAATCGCACGCACCTGCATTGTAAAATCGGTCCAGCACCGCAGTTTCTCCAAAGTCCAGTTTCCCAAAATGCAGGGTCTCCAGGGCGGCGCCCACCGTCTCGCACGCCTCCCGCAGGCACTGCAGGGCCTCGCTCTCGGCCACCACCAGCTGCCCCTGGCTCGCCTCGTTGATGACATAGGCCACCGTGGTCCGTCGGCCGCCTCCGCCCCCAGAGTTGCCCCGGCACCGGGTGGCGCTGCTCCCGGAGGTGGCACTGGGACACCCGGCGCCGGGAGCGGCGGCACTTTCCACGTTCCAGAAGCTGCCCGGTGGCGGCGGTGGCAACTGGTTCTCCTCGCCCTCGGCCGCCGTCGCCGCTCCTCCCCTCCGGTAGCTGCCGCCCTCGGCGAAGGGTGGCACGGAGAAAGTGATGCCCTCGCCCGCCTCCGCGCTCATCTCTCCCGGCCGGACTGCCGCGGCGGCGTCGCCCGCCCAGCCGCACCGTCTGGCCAGCCACAGCTCAGGGCTGCTCCGCGCGCGCCTGGCTAAGCAGCTGCCATCCCGCGTCGCGCCTTCCGCGCCGCGCCGCCGCCTCCTCTCCGGCGCCCTCTCCCCCGAAGGGACGCCGCTGCCCGGCGGCGGCTCGCCCCTCCTCGGCGCCTCCGTGGCCGCGCCGCTCGCCCGCTGCAGGGTGTAGAGTACAAGGGGTGGGGAGGCCGGCTGAGCGGGAAGGGACAGCGCTTCCTTTTCTTGGCCGGCGGACAAGTCGGCTCGCGAACCTGCTAGGCGGTGCGGCTCAAGGGCGCCGCTCTCCGGGTGCGGTGCGCCCTGGCCCCCGGGGAGCGCGGTCCCGGCTCCTTCAGTGCCGGGCACCCTGGGAGGGGCCGGGGAGGGCGCCCTCTGGGTGGGGAGCTACCTGGCCAGCACCTCGCGGGTGGGCAGACTCCCTGGACCGCGTCCCGGAACAGCGGCAGCGGCCGCCGAAAGGATCCGCCTCCTTCCTCGGCGGCAGCTCCCCTTCATCGGCTCTATTTCCTCCTCCTGCCCCGGCCCCGTTCTCTTCCGATCGCCGCGGCCGCTTCGTCCCGGCACTAGCCGGTCGCTCGAGTCTCGCCGCTCCTTGCAGCCGCTCGCCAGGTCCGCCACCGGCTTTTTGCCGCCCACTCGTCGCGGCACTGAAAGTCTGGGCCCGCCCCGGGGGAGGGCGCTGCTGGGAAGCTCGAGTCCGGACGAAACCGACCGCGTCGCGGCTCCCGGACCGCAGCCCAGCCCGGAGCACCGCACGAGGCCAAGGTTCTCCTCCGTCACCCACTGGGCTCCCCACCCAAGATAACCTGGAGCAGGCAAAAGCCCGGAGCGCACCCGACTATAGGATGGCCCCCAAAAAAGTCTCTCTTGCGAATACTCGGGTCTTCTCAGCCAGCGCCAGGAGGCACGCGCCACGTTCCCCGTAACCACGGCGCCCTCCTCCGGCCGGTGCCGGCCTAGCTCCGCGATGCTGTCGGGTCCCATGTGAGGCGCGGGGAGCAATAGGGCAGCGTGGGGAGACCTGCGTGGCGCTAGGCCCGAGGATTTTAACTACGGTCCTGCAGGCGGCCTCAACTGGAGAATGGTGTATTGGTGACAGTGGCTCTCCGGGAGTGGCAGACTGAATTTATCGGGTCTGCCCCTGGTAGACGTTTTCAAGTTTTCAATCGCTCTGCTGTCGTGAATGATTAGCTCCAAGTGCTGAACTGTATAGCATTTGCGTTCCCATTTGAGTTCATAAAATTTCCCCCAACACACCGTATACTTACTTGAGATAGAAAACCGGTTCTATCCTGGACTTGGCAAATCATCTATCTGCCAGATGAAAGAGGGAAATTAAGCAATTACTTCAGTTTTTTTTTTTTTTTTTAATTGCACTAGGGGTGGCAGTGGGGATCGGGGAATGCCTGGCTTGCTTAAGAGCAATCAGAGTATCTACTTATTTGAAAAGTAAAAACATATGTGCAAGTTCTCAGAGAACTTCTCCAGAATGCTATAACTTTAGGAGAACCAGTGGAACCTACAGTGAAATAACGAAACAGGTTTGGACTTTCAGGAACCGAGATGATTAAGTTCTATGAAAAAGGTAGAAGAATACTGCAAATTACATACAAGCTAGGCGGGAAGCGGGGATTCCCTGGTGGATCAGTGGTGAAAAATCCGTCTGTGCAGGAGTGGTGGGTTCTGTCCCTGAGTGGATAAGAAAGAAATGTCAACCCACTCCAGTATTCTTGCCTGAGACATCCCATGGACAGAGGAGCTTGGCAAGCTACAGTCCATGGGGTTGCAAGTATTCCACATGACTTAGCGACTAATCAACAGGGGGAAAGGAGGATAAAATAGTTAAGTAGGAAAGGGTTAAAAGAAGAAAGGAAATAATGTGGGGAAACACCTAGCAGCTGAACAATTGTATCTGCACAATTGTATCCTCAATGAAGCCAAATGACCTTAGCTTTTTCTAAAGATTTGTAAAATAATGGAAGTAAACTTACAATAAGGAAACTGAAATCTATGGGATCCACATCTGCTTTTAAACTTGATACCATAGGAAAATTTAGATATTTAATGAATCGCTGATCATACAGAAACAAAATATGGGTGGATTGCTAATCATTATATGTCCTTTAATATTTCCAACAACTTGTAAAACCTCCAAACTTCTGTGAAAGTATACAATCCTCTACCCTATCCTGACCCAAAACAACAAATGCAGGAGAGTCTTTGGGACCATATCTGGAAAATTAGAATGCCCAAATTCTCAAATAGCATTTAACTACACAAATAAGGCCCAAGAGTATTCATAAAGCTATTTTCTAAAAACCATAATTTTTAGACTACGTCACCTTTGCTTCCTTTCCAGATTATTTCAGAGCCATCGTTCATACACGAT